>NC_135906.1:21073854-21183854 GCF_964194155.1 Cetorhinus maximus | reverse complement strand
CTGATATTTTTATAATCCATAAACAAACATATTTCAAAAGGTTTTAAAAATGCAATATTTTTTAATGCCCTTCCCTATGGCTTTGCATTCAGGGGGAGGTGGTGGTGTTGTGGTATTGTCACTGGACTAGTAACCCACAGACCTGATGTAATGCTCTGGGGACCAGGTTCAAATCCCATCATTGCCAATTGTTGTAAAAACCCATCTGGTTCACTACTGTCCTTATCCTGGTCTGGCCTACATGTGACTCCAGACCCCTCCCCACCAACACAGCAATGTGGTTGACTCTTAAAATACCCTCTGAACATGGGCAATACATGCCAGCCTAGCCATGTGATGCCTACACCCCAAGAATCAATACACAAAAAAAAAGAGATGGTACAACAAAGGTTCACTAGATTGGCCCCTGGTTCCTGGAATGAGGGGGTTGTCCTATGATGAGAAGCTGAGTGAACTGGGCCTACACTCTCTGGAGTTTAGATTGAAGCCTACAGGATTCTGAAGGGGGTTTGACAGGGTAGATGCTGAGGGATTGTTTCCTCTGGTTGGGGGATCTAAAACACAGGGACACAGTCTCAGAGTAAGGGGACTGAGATGAGGAGAAATTCCTTTGCCCAAAGGGCTGTGAATCTTTGGAATTCTCTACCCCAGAGGGTTTGTGGATGCTCCATTGTTGAAATACATTTTAAGACTGGGATAGACAGGCTTTTGGTCTCTCAGGGAATCAAGGGAGGTGGGGAGCGGGCAGGAAAGTAGAGTCAAAGCCCAAGATCAGGCAAGATCGTATTGAATGGCATAGCAGGCTCAATGGGCCGAGTGGCCTGCTCCTGTTTCTTGGGCCCTTGTGGGTTTTTCACCCAACAGTGTGCAGGAGACCAACCTTTGATTCTTTGCAGGCTCAATCCTAGACGGCTGGGAAACCTTACAAATCCCTGTACTCTTTGATGCGATTTCCAAGTGCCTCTGGATTATGCTACTGGTCGGGTTAATCTGGAGAGTTCCTTCATCTATGTGCCGGGAGAGATGCGGGGGCTTTGGAACAATATGCTGCTCTCCACGATCAGCCCCTTTATGATCACAGGATAATAGCCACCTTGATGCAGTGCTCTGTGAAATATAGCAATTAAATGGTAATTTTTACTTGTAAAACTGTGTCGTGCCTGCAACTTGTGTGTGACATGAGCTCATGTCAGAGGTGTTTATCTGGTTGTCTTATAATAATTGCATTCCTGGTACGTGCTTGTCCACCCCGCAGGTTAATCTTTAGATTTTACACTAATGATCATCCAACAATGAGAAACTTGTAGTCGTGGAGCATCCTAAACACGGGAAGATGTCCCCAGGCGCTTAAAAAGTGTGTTTATCTGCAACGAAATTGATGGTGAGTCACATAAACAGATATTAGGGCAGGTTATCAAAGGTAGATTTTAAAGAATGTCTTAGACAAGGAAAAAGAGGGATGGAGATTGCACTGTGTGATTCTGTGATTCTGTGAGATGCAGGGACTAGTTAACACTTCACAGGTTTAACAGCCTCAGACAGGAACTTCATTCAGTTTTCCTGGGCTGGATTTGAGCTCAAGGGGCGGAAGTGATGTCCCTGACCAAACACACATTGTCACCCCCGTCTCTCAGATCAGGATTTCACCGCTCTCGGTCAAAGGGGCACATTTTAAGCGGCACCTTAAAGGGGGAGAGAGAGGCAGAGAGGGTTAGAGAGGGATTTCCAAAGCTTAGGACCAAGGCAGGTGAAGGGAAAGGCTGAAGCCTGGAGGCGGGGCAGTTAAAATCAGGGTACAGAAGAGGCCAAGAATGGGAGGAGTGCAGCGGTATCAGAGGGTTGGGCTGGAGGAGACGACAGAGGTAGCGATGGATGAGGCCATTGGGTGGGGGGGGGGGGCTTTGAAAACAAGGATGGGGCTGAAATGTCAACTACAAGTGCAGCACCCCAAATCCAGCACCCTTGGGACCGAGATTTTGGGGCTGGATTTCGGATTTTCCCAGGTTTCGGATGTCCAACTTGGCATGCCATTCAAAGTAACCTAATCAGTTATCGCGCTCCAGTTTCAGTCACCGGGTTCAATATATCAAGCTTACACCCTGTTCTCACGCCAAATTGCATCTCCAGTTGGCAGTCTGTGCCTGGCTTTTCATACACTTTGAAGTGTGTGTCGCCAGTGGGAATCAGGGAGAGTGGCTGCTCATTCTCTAATCTGGAACCGATTCAGAGTGGGGCTCAACCTGTACGGGTTCCATTTCATAAATGTCCAGTTACTCAAATCGCTTTTACTCAAATTGACTTGCTGTTTTCTGCTGTGGACATTCATCTGGGCGAGTGTTTTTCAAGCAGTCCAGAACCAGCGTGCAATAGGTTTCGACGGTAAAGTTCCCTACTACAAGAGAGTCCAGATTCTGGGCACCGCCAGTGTTTGGCTTCGAGGTACTCTACCTGTACTGACGTGTGTGCCAGAGTATTGCGTTGAGCTCTACGTCACTGCCACAGAATAGCAGCCGATAAACAGGACTGTTCAGCTCCAGGAAATAATGCCACCACGCTGACACAGAGCGACTGGCTATTCCACAGGCTGCTGTTCAATGCTATTGTGCCCGATTTTTCCAATTTATACGGAACTGCAGGAGACGAGGTTGGCGACAACGTGATAGTCCAAAGCAAAGAGACTCCCAGTCATTTCGCACTTAAAAGAACCAATGGCCAGAATCTTACTTTGACCAGGCAGGGCGCGCGCCCGAACCGAATGCACGTGAAAATTGGGTGAAATGACGCCAGGCGTGCGTCCCAACGTCATCAGCGCATCGGGCAATATTGAGGTCGGCGGGCGCACATGTTTAGACCGTTAAAAAACCCTATTGTCCGCGATTTTACCGCGCCTGTGGGGGCAGCACGTTTACAACAAAATCTTATCCAAGATGTCCGGGATGAAACATAACAAAAAAAACCCGATATCTGGCGACGGAGGTTTTTTTTGAGTTCTGCTGTCAGGTGCTCGAATGTGCGGCATGGACACAGTTTGCTGTGTTTTTTTTTTCCCCCCTGACGTTTAACCTGTCCGGGCCTGCGGCTCCCTGAGGCAGCTGCGCAGCAACCGTCTGCCTTCGGGGAGCTCGCTAGAAGGTCAGCACCCGCCCTCTTCCCCCCCACCCACCCCCCCACTCCCCCACCACCACCACCACCACCCTCTGGCAGCGCTGAGGCTTTCTCAGTGCGTGTTCCACGCAGGCTAGCCGTTAATCGGCCGGACGGCGTGAAATTGCGTTCAGGGGGGGGCCGATCGCGAGCGGGAGCGCATTTCACGTCCGCTCCTGCCCACCGACTTGGGCGCGCAGGCCAGGCGTGAAACTCAGGCCAACGCTTCTAAACGGACTTGTCAGTCTGGCTCTTTATGACAGTCAATCTCACACAATGGCGATTATTCTCTAAGTCCCAAGGGGTGAGATGATGGAATAGACTCCTGTGGGCCAGCCACACCCTGCTCGCTGTGTCTCTCACTGGCTCCCGGTCTGGCAACGCAAACATTTAAAAATTCGCACCCTCGTTTACAAATCCCGCCCTGGTCCTTGCCCCTCTCCCTCGCCACGATCCCCACAGCCCCTCCGAGATAAGACCAACCATGATCTTATTGAATGGCAGAGCAGGCTCGAGGGGCCGAGTGGCCTTCTCCTGCCCCTATTTTGTATGTTTGAGTGAGATACCTGCTCTCCTCCCATTCTGACCTCTTGTGCATTTCTTGACTTTAATCACTCCATCATTGCCTTCAGCAGCCTGGGCCCAACCCCCCACCTAAGCCACGCCCACGTCTCTCTCTTCCTTTGATGTGACTAAACCTTCCTCTTTGAGTAAAACCCCGACCTGGGAGCTGAGGGTGACGCTGTGCTTTTGAACGGGGATATCAACGTTTGCCCTTAAGTTCAAACCCAATCCAGGAAAATTGGGTGAAGAAGAAGCTTATCTCTGGGGCTGTTAAGCTTGTGCAGTGTATCTAATTCAGCCAGTCCCACTCCAGTTCTTTTAAATCCACAGTTGGATGGGCTATAATTGATGCTAATTCCAAATGCTGAATACGGGCTTCATGAGAAGTGGTGAGGACTGGGCATTCAATGCTGGTACAACTGTTGTTGAAGGATGGGGCCAGAGTGACGGAGTAGCAGGAGTTCGGAACCATGCTCGGTCCAAGTAATTAGCCCACGACATAATGCGATGATCAAGAGGGTTCCAGTTTCTCTGGCATGGGCCAAGGCAACTGGAAGCTTTCGTCTCCTACTGCACTGTCGACCTCTATGAACGTCACTGACTTCCTCCCAATTTTTCTCCTGTGCTGGAAGCGACCAGGCCACACATTTTCTTCCCCTGAGTGAGCTGAAAATTCAGGCAAGTGGAGCTCACTTGTCCAATGGCCTCACGTGAAGAGTGGCACAGGAGAGCGATCGGCATCTGCGCCACTCTGTGTGAGGACACGGACTGTCGGCGGGCGTGTCTGACTGGGGAAAGCACTTGCAGGTCCCCAAGCCAAGATAAAAGCAAAAAAAACTGCGGATGCTGGAAATCCAAAACAAAAATAAAAACACCTGGGAAAACTCAGCAGGTCTGGCAGCATCGGCGGAGACGAACACAGTTAAGGTTTCCAGTTACCGGACTCGAAGCGTTAACTGTGTTCCTCTCTGCAGATGGTGCCAGGGCCAAGCCAAGCCTGGTTCTGTCCTCACCTGGAAACATACCCACCCTTCAACTTCCTATTATTCCCGCCCCTTTCTTCCAACCTTTCCTTCCTTCATTTCTTCCTTCCATAAATCCTTTTTAGTTTTATTTCCTTTTTTAATTTTCGGATCATAGATCTCCTGAGACAGTTTTCACTTTCAAAGTCCAGGGTTACTGAGGACAATTCCAGCATAATTACCTTCGTCTGGCTCAGTTGGTTTGAACCAGCATGGAGTTCAGGTCAAACCTGGGGTTTTCATGTGTATTTGTGCCTGTATTTGTGTGTCTGTGTATGTGTGTGTGTGTGTGTGTGTGTGTGCCTGTGTTTGTGTGTCTGTCTATGTGTGTGTGTCCATGTGTGGATGTGTCCGTGTTTGTGTGCCTGTGTTTGTGTGCCTGTGTGTGTGTGTGTGTCCATGCGTGGATGTGTCTGTGTGTGCCTGTGTTTGTGTGCCTGTGTATGTGTGTGTGTCCATGTGTGGATGTGTCTGTGTGTGTCTGTGTGTCTGTGCCTGTGTTTGTGTGCCTGTGTATGTGTGTGTGTGTCCATATGTGGATGTGTCTGTGTGTGTCCGTGTGTGTGTGCCTGTGTACGTGTGTCCATGTATGTATGTCTGTGTGTGTCCATGTTTGTGTGTGCCTGTGTTTGTGTGCCTGTGTACGTGTGTGTTCATGTATGTATGTCTGTGTGTGTCCATGTTTGTGTGTGCCTGTGTTTGTGTGCCTGTGTACATGTGCATGTCCATGTGTGGATGTGTCTGTGTGTGTGTCTGTGTGTGTGTGTGTCTGTGTGTGTCCGTGTGTGTGTGTGCCTGTGTGTGTGTGTCTGTGTGTGTGTCCGTGTGTGTGTGTGCCTGTGTTTGTGTGCCTGTGTCCGTGTGTGTGTGTCCATGTGTGTGTGTGTGTGTGTCCCCGTGTGTTTGTGTGCCTGTGTACATGTGCGTGTCCATGTGTGGATGTGTCTGTGTGTGTGTCTGTGTGTGTGTCTGTGTGTGTGTCCGTGTGTGTGTGTGCCTGTGTGTGTGTGTCTGTGTGTGTGTCCGTGTGTGTGTGTGCCTGTGTTTGTGTGCCTGTGTCCGTGTGTGTGTGTCCATGTGTGTGTGTGTGTGTGTGTGTGTGCCTGTGTACGTGTGTGTGTCCATGTGTGGATGTGTCTGTGTGTGTGTGTGTGTGTGTGTGTGTCCGTGTGTGTGTGTGCCTGTGTACGTGTGTATGTCCATGTGTGGATGTGTCTGTGTGTGTGTGTCTGTGTGTGTGTGTGTGCGTGTGTGAGATTTCCTAGACTGAGCTAGTGCTTTGACCATCTGAACCATTCAAAAAGTGAGCGGGAAGTGCTTTTGAGATTAATTTTGAATCAGTTAACATTGCATCTGGACAGGTTTCAGGTTCACTTACAGTCCCAGTCAGTTTGCTGACTAGCACCATTATATTTTGGAACACAGTATGCAGTTGAAAAGACAGTTTAGTTGCGGCTGGCATGGTTATGATTCTTGCACTGTAGTGCCAACCTCCTCCGCCTCCAAACCGAGTAATTTGAAAGGCTACCCTGGCACTGAAGCTGGTTAATTGAGATCAGAGGCAACTGTACACGCTGATAGTCAATCATCCAGGTGGGTACAAAAGCCAGCAGAAATAGTCCATACACATTTCATTTTCACTTGTCAATTCCACTTGTTAAGGATGGACCATCAAGAGAAAGACCACAACATGCCAGACAACTGCTTCACCACGGACAACAGAGACATCAAAACTCAATGGGTGACCGACAGATATGGAATGGATCTCATCAACATTTCATTGTATTGTGATGGCTGCTCATCCCAAACACAAAGACCTTGGCTCTCTAAAACTCTCAGGGCAATTTGATTGAAGTATATAAGATCCTGGACGCCCTTGACAAGGTGGATGTGGGAAGGATGTTTCCTCTTGTGGGTGAGTCCAGAACTAGGGGTCACTGTTTTAAAATTAGGGGTCGCCCTTTTAGGACAGAGATGAGGAGAATTTTTTTCTCTCAGAGGGTCAGGCTTTGGAACTCTCTGCCTCAGAAGGCCGTGGAGGTGGGGTCATTAAATATTTTTAAGGCGGAGGTAGATAGATTCTCATTAGGCAAGGGAATCAAAGGTTATCGGGGTAGATGGAAATGTAGAAGTTGAAAAGCAAACAGATCAGCCATGATCTTATTGAATGGCAGAGCTCGAGGGGCAGAATGGCTTGCTTCTTTCCTATTTCATATGTTCGTCTAAATCCTCAAATGGTTGAATAGTTTAGCTCTGGTGCCAGCACATTCATGGTACAGGTATACGTTACACTAGATCTGGATCTGCAGTGTGGAAGATACATAGAGTGGACTATAGGATTGGGAATAGGCTAGAAGCCCCTCAAGCCACCACACCAGATGTGCATCGGTCCAATACACCAGCTTAATTGGCAAAGGATTTTGGACATGTCACGGGTCACATGGGTAAGGCAGCCATGTTTGTTACATGTTTTTAAATATAACAGCAGAGACTGTTCGTAAACAGATGCTATCAGAAATATAATGTAAGACATTGAACCAGTTGCAAGACAACCACACAGCCAATTTAGTAAACAGCTATACCTTAAAAGTGGGAGACTGACTCTCCCCCCAACCCCCTTCACAACCTGTTCCAAATTCAAGTTCATCTGACAGCCGACCTCCTGACAATTCAACTACAAGAAGCCTCGCAGCTTACTGAGAATCCTTTGCTTTAACAAGACCCCCCACTCCAGCTAAAGCGTCAATTTATCTAAGAAACTTCAGGCCTGCTATGAATGAGACTGAAAAAATCCAAATTGTAATCATACTGTTTTTTTTGTTATTAGTGTCTAATCACTGTGTGGGTGGTAGTGTGTGAGACGTCACGATTTGAACCTCCGGGGCAAGAGTGTGAGAATAAATAAACTTCTTTATTTTTAAATTCGCAAAGGTTTGCTGCTGGAAATCATTGAAATTGGGATAAGTCACTCTGCGGGCGGGAAAATACATCCCCTCACACAATAAGACCCTTTGATCATGGACAACACTAAAACACATAAACTCTGTCCATGGGATGTGCCAGGGCAGGATACACTAATAGGGTGAGATGAAGAGGGGTGGGAGGAGGCTCATGGGAAGCATAAACACCAGAATGGACCAGTTTAGCTGAATGGCCTATTTCTGTGTTGTAGACTCTCTTGAATGGAGTTCCAATACGGATTAGCCATGGTCTAATTGAATGGTGGAGCAACTCAAGGGATTTATAGCCTATTCCTATAGTCCACTCTGTGTAACTCTTTGAGGATTTAGACCAGTCCTGCGGCATGTAATGTCTGCAGATCACAACGTTCAGCACTATTTTTGGCTCCTCAGATACTGAAGCAGTCCATGTCCAAATGAAGCAAGACCCTGGACAATATCCAGGCTTGGGCTGACAAATGGCAACATTCGTGCCACACAAGTGCCAGGCAATGACCATCTCCAACAAGAGAGAATCTAACCATCACCCCTTGACATTCAATGGCATTACCATCACTGAATCCCCCACTATCAACATCCTGGGGGTTACCATTGACCAGAAACTGAACTGGACCAGCCATATAAATACTGTGGCTACAAGAGCAGGTCAGAGGTGAGGAATTCTGTGGAGAGTAACTCACCTCCTGACTCCCCAAAGCCAGTTCACCATCTACAAGGCACAAGTCAGGAGTGTGTTGGAATACTCTCCACTTGCCTGGATGAGTGCAGCTCCCACAACACTCCAGAAACTCAACACCATCCAGGGCAAAGCAGCCGGCTTGATTGGCACCCCATCCTCAAACATTCACTCCCTCCACCACCGACGCACAGTAGCAGCAGTGTGCACCATCTACAAGATGCGCTGCAGGGACTCACCAAGGCTCCTTCGACAGCACCTTCCAAACCCACGACTGCTACCATCTAGAAGGACAAGGGCAGCAAACACATGGGAACACCACCACCTGGAAGTTACCCTCCAAGTCACTCACCATCCTGACTTGGAAATATATCGCCGTTCCTTCACTGTCGCTGGGTCAAAATCCTGGAACTCCCTCCCTAACAGCACTGTGGGTGTACCTACACCACACGGACTGCAGCGGTTCAAGAAGGCAGCTCACCTACCACCTTCTCAAGGGGCAATTAGGGATGGGCAATAAACGCCGGCCCAGCCAGCGACGCCCACATCCTGTGAATGAATGAAAAAAATACCATCTCTACAGGTTGACACTAGAATAAGCATTATTCCTGGTTAAGGTCACTATCATTAACCTTTTTAACAAAACTCCCCAGGTGCCAGCCTAGCTGCAGGCTACCATTGTACAACACAATTCTCACTTTCCAGCTGAACTGAAAATCAGCCTGTATTAAGTCGGTAGTGAGTGACTGATCTGACAAGTATTCAGGCTGCTGGTTACTATGGGCAACGACCCTTTAGCATTCTTTCAGGGGTTACCGCTACAGGAAACTGCGGGAGACAAACTTTGATCGAACATTATACGTGAATTTATTTTATAAACTTTATCACTGCACCATTTTATCCAGATGCACCCGGTACAGAGTGTCTCTAAAATAAAGGGCCGATTATTGCTTTCAATAATTAAATTGAGCTCGATAATATTTTATGGCCATTATCTTGTGTTTCTGACTATTTTCCATAATGAAGGCTTGTGTCCCTGTCGCTGTCATTATTCTATTGGGATATTTTTGGCGTGTTCTCCTCACCGCTTTTCCCTTCACAGTGTCCAGCTGTGGTTCCGTGGTTTGAGTCAGGGGGCTGACGCTCAAGTCCCACTCCAGAGGCTTGTGATCACAGCCCAGGCTGGCGCTCGCAGTGCCAGTACTGAACTGCTGGAGGCGCTGCCTTTCCAATGAGACCATTAAACCGGAGCTCCATCAGGGGGGAGGTAAAAAGGCCCCACGACGTTATTGGAAGATCGGCGGAGGAGTTGTCCCCCCCCCACCCCCCACCCCCCAAGAGTCCTGCTCAATATTTATCCCCGAAACCGAACACATCGCTGAACAGATTGTACACCTCATTGTGGGATCTTGCTGTGCGCAAACGGGCTGCAACATTCGCCTCCATTTCGACAGTGGTGGCCCTTTAAAATGTATCATTAACTGTGAAGCACTTTGGGCCTTTCCTGAAGATTTGTAAGGTGCTGTTGAAATGCAAGTTTTTTTTAATCTTTCCTACCTTCTCGCTTGCACTTGTCCTATCTCCTTCATTTCTTCCATCCCCTCCCCCAACTCTCTCTCTCTCTCTCTTTCTCTGTCCCTTTTATGCCCTTTATCTCCTTGCATCCCTTCCTTCTCTTTCAACCCTAAGGACCTCCACCCGAAAGTTGCAGATCACAGAATCACACAGTGCAGGAGAGGCCCTTCGGCCCATCGAGTCTGCACCAGCAGGTGAGAAAGACCTGACCTACCTACCTAATCCCATTTACCAGCACTTGGCCCATAGCCTTGAATGTTATGACGTGCCAACTGCTCATCCAGGTACTTTTTAAAGGATGTGAGGCTAACCCGCCTCCACCACCCTCCCAGGCAGCGCATTCCAGACCGTCACCACCCTCTGGGTAAAAAGATTTTTCCTCACATCCCCCCTAAACCTCCTGCCCCTCACCTTGAACTTATGTCCCCTCGTGACTGACCCGTCAACTAAGGGGAACAGCTGCTCCCTATCCACCCTGTCCATGCCCCTCATAATCTTGTACACAGATGTTTTCCTTTTCACCTGGAATTAATGTGCCGTCTGGATTAACGTGGGCGGACAGTGATCAAGGCACAGGGTTAGGTTGGTTGGAAATTTGCCTTACTTTGGACAAACGGAAACAGAATATTCTGACTAAAAACCCAGCAGCGTTATACATAAAACTGAGAAACCCTGAATCCACTTGCAGAGAGCAAATATGATGGCCAGTGTGGTGGTGAAAATGTGATCAGCTCTGACTGTGTGCAAGATGTGCCTTAGCCACTGACTTGTGGAATTTCAGTTCTTTACTCAAATATTTCAAACTTATTGAAGGCAGAGTTAGATTTTTGAAAGACAAGGGAGTCAAGGGGTATGGTTGTAGGGGGAGAGGCGGGAAAGTGCACAACCAGATCAGCCACGATCTTATCGAATGGAGGAGCAGACTCGAAGGGCCGAATGGCCTACTTCTGCTCCCTGAGTTGCAATGTTCCTATGTCCCTACCCCACGCTTCACAAAATAAATATATCACTGGTGGGGCCTCCCAAGCCGCCAGGGTATATTAGACATTGGAGGGCAGGCTCTATGGGGCTTTATGAGTGACTTCTGAAAGGATTTTTCGACCCAAATGGTAAGCGGCTGTTCAGCAGGGATTTGCCAACATTTCCCAGAATTATCGTTCTCTCTTTAGAGCCTGGTGTATTTGAAAATAGGCCACCTTGTGCAAAACAACAGGCCCGTTGGCTAAACGATCTGTATTGGGTGTGGACCTGACTGCCGCAACAGTGCTCGGAGGGTTGCTCGAACAAGAGGATTAAACCCTAAACCGTTATTTAGCAAGACAATCATTTCTCAGGCCTACGCCGTTAGGACATGGCAAGATGAATGCTGCTTTACGCCCTGACAATTAACGTGACCTTTGGCAGCGCTTGCCTCCGGGGACGGGAGCACATAATCTATGTTGACACTTCGGGGGACAGCGTGCATGTGTCCCGGTGTTGCGGACAGTGTCCCTAGCGTACTCCGTGTTTTCAAACTGTGCTTAAAGGTCGCCTGAGCTGCGAAAGGTTGCCGGGATGTGGCTGTGCGGCTGGTGAGGTGGCCTTGGAGCATGGCTCAGCTGAGGAATTTAAAATCTATTTATTCACTTGCATATTCATGACCAGCTTTACAAACCCCGAGTCAAATTTAAGAAGCCACAGTGGGCAAAACGCTTGGCGCAAGAATTGATTCTGTCTTTAGATGTCCCTCAGCATGCATTGTCCATATGATAGGGTATCCTATGTGTTAAATCTAATAGTGACCCCTACTGAAAGTGCACAATACTGCACAAACTGCAGGAAAATGCTTGCTTTCACTTTTTATGAATGCAACTTATAGAATTGAAATCGTTCTGTAGGAGAAGTATATTGAACAATGCAAAAAACACATATTTTGGATAACGCATCAGGATCATAAAGAGGTAGTTCAGAGGGTTGCAATACATGTCTGGCCGTCTAAGTAATCCAGGGTGCATTCACACACACACACACACACACGCGGACTCCGCTGATTTCCTGGAGCAGACCTGATCCTCGAGTGAAACTGCCTTGCAGTCCCTGACCTCTGGAGTTAGGTTAATCCTCAACATCACAAGCCAGGTGGAAGGAAGGAAGGCTGTTCGGGAACAACATAGGAAATAAATAAAGAGGAAGGGGATGTGGGTTAGCTGAAGTAAATGTTATTCACACTCAGAATTGAATTTTAAGTGTTTATCTTTTTAAAATGGGCTAATATTACCACAATAATACCTGAGATATTTATTACTCTAATATAATATAATTTATTCCATCCATATGTCTCCCCCTCTCCTTTTCCATCCTTCTCTCGCTCCCTCTCTTTCTCTCTCCTTCTCCCTCCCTCTCTCTTTCCCCCATCTGTACCACCTTCCCTTCTCTCCCCTCTCCTCTCCTTCTCTCTCTCCCTTCCCTCTCCCCCTACTTCTCCCTCCTTCTCTCTCTCCACTTCTCTCTCCCTCCGCTCTCCCTATCTTTCTCCCTCCCCTTCTCTCTTTCCCTCACCTCCACTCTCTCCCTTCCCCTCTCTCCTTCCCCGCTCCCTCCCTCTCCACTCCTCTCCCATTTTTTTCCCATTCTCTCCCTCCCTCCCTCTCCCCCTCTTCCTCCCTCCCTCCCCACTCCCTCTCTCTCTCCCCATGTCCTCCCTCCATCTCTCCCCATTCCCTCGCTCCCTTCCTCCCTCTCTCTCTCCCTCTCCGCTCCATCCCCACTCCCTCCCTCCTTGCTCACTCCCTCTCTCTCCTGACTCCCTCCCCTCCCTCTCTCTCTCTTCCTATTTCTCCTTCCTCCTCCTCTCCCTTCTACCTGACAGAATTCTGCCATTTTGCAGAGATACAGAGAGACAGTTCTTTCCTGCTGTGTTTTTCTGACTATTAGCTCTCCAAGGGCTGGAGAGGGTAGTAACAAGTAGCTGCCAATCTCCAATGCCATCAGTGATCTCATTGATTTGGAGAGGAGCCTGTGAATATTACCTTTCCACAGGGAGTACCCAGGCCTTTTAGAGGATTAGTCACTTGAAGTATGCCCTGCATTATACTGAGCAAGACCTGATCTATTCAATCTCAGCATCACCCTTCATTTCTGCTCAATGCATCATCTTCAAAGGGCGCGCTGCGAATACAGAGCACTACTCCCTTTTGCTATTTACCCACATTTTTAAAAAAAATAAATCTCTCACCTACAAGAAGAACTCCTGGTTTTAATTTGCTCTCGCGTTGTCATGGAAACCTAATGTTGTGTGCCATTAAGTTGCCAGGGAGTCAGTTGAGTGCTATCAAAGGTGACTCATCAAGTGGCACCATTGAATCAGTAAGGATCAATAAGCTCTTTGCTACTGTGTGACAATCAAAGGCTCTTAATGGCTTTTAAATTCAGTACTGGCCTAGTACACTACAATATCCAGCTGTTGCACTAGACCTCTCTGCTGAGCTCCAATGTTCTGTGATTCCAGATGTAGAGATACAGATGTTCCAGTGATTGATGGATCCAAACAGTCACCAGCCAAAGCTCTAATCTGTATGTTAATCAACCACAGTTATCTTTGATGTGTTACAATCTCCATAGAGACTGATAACTTTCAAAAAATGATTTCAACTTCCAGTTATTAGCTGAAAGAATGACATGGCAAGATTTCATATTTTAAAGCTTTTACTGTAACAATTGACTAAAAAAAACACTATTGACTAAACAATATTTTCTTTTGTGTGAGCAACTTATACTTTGAACAACGGAAAAGAGATTTCCCCATTTAACTTTTAGCATGACTGGAAGTCTCCCACTATGGTTATATGTTATTCTGTCCCTTAAATAGAAACTTCAGCCTCCAGGAAGCAGTCTAAAATTATTCTCAGCTCCTGATGTTTTGTTTCCTTTTTACTTTCCCAGCTGGGTAACTTCCAATCCCAGAACTGACTTTCACAATGAGAGTTATGCTGTGGATTCTTTCCCTCCAACTCTAAGCTACATGAATCTTACAGTCTCCTTTAAATCCCCACAAACTCAGTCTTCAACCTGAGAGTAAGTTCTTGCCCACATTCAGTGTGCTGAACAATAGAGACAGCATTTTCTCTGCTTTAGGCACAGGGCTGGCTGCATCTATCTCTTACTCTCTGCCTCTCAAATGACTGCAAACAACATCAAAACAAACTGCTGTCTGTCTGTGATAGTCACTGATATGCAGGGAAGCCTGTAACCTGATCTCAAAAATGGTTTCCTCTGCCCTCTTTCCCCATGGCAATTGAAACACACTGTATCTAAGTTAAATATGCTAATTAGCTATCTTTGATCCAAACTCCCTTTCAGCTTAGAAGTAAATGGATAGTTTACAACACCACTGTTTACAGCCTGCTACATGGGGTTGGCTAGCTCAGTTGGCTAGATGGCTTGAGTGTGATGTAGTGTGATGTCAATGGTGGGGGTGCGATCCCTGTGGTAGGCTATGGAGGTTTGTCTCCTTACCTTGCCCTGTGGTGGCAGAGTGGTGCTCCTCAAGCTATAAATAACCAATTGTTTCTCTCTAATGGGGAGAGAGGTACCCATGGTGCTTTGTGAACTATGTCTACTTACCAGAATACATGGGTGTAGAAGCTATGCAACCTGACACTTATAACACCTTTCTGGGACTTAGGGAGACTCAGGGCCTACTCATTGTAAACTCAGAGATTGCTGCCACTGTCTCTTAGTGTAAATATCTTGCACCTTCTTTTTAGTAAAACAACCCAAGTCTTCTTTTGATCTTTAGCAATCAAACCACCCAGGCTTACTGTCAGGCCGACTGCAGAACAGGGTACCATGACCCCATTATTTACCCTAAATTTAGACCTTCAGTCCCTTTGATAATAATAATTTTATGATATTATGATAACAAGTGATTTTAACATTGCACACATGTCAGTGCCATTAAATGCTGATAATGTGACACCTTCCTGGTTAGGTTCTGGGCCTGCGCTGCTTCAGCTGGGCAAAGTGCGGCTGATGCTGAGTGACCACTAATTATTGGAATCGTGCCTAGAACCCAAAACAAGATGTCATTACTCCATTAAAAGCCAAGGAGATACTCAATGAACTGTAATCACGGTCAAAATATAGGAATTAAACTGTTTTCATGTCAGCTGTGATTCAGTGGGCAGCACTCTTGTCTCTGAATCAGAAGGTTGTGAGTTCAAGTCCCACTCCAGAGACTTGAGCACAAAAAAAAGTCCAGGCAGACACTCCAGTGCAGTACTGAGGGAGTGCTGCATGGCCGGGAGCGCTGCATGGCCAGGAGTGCTGTCTCTCAGATCTTCTTAGTCAGTCCCTCGGAGTCAAGGATGACTTGCTTCCACATTAACAATGGGTTCTCAGGTGACTGAAGAGTCCAATACTTGACCTACAGCCTCTGTCACAGGTAGGGAGACAGTCATAGGGGGAATGGGTGGGTGGGGTGTCCGGGTTGCCATATACGCCTTTTGCTGTCAACGTTTGGCCTTTGGTGTTCAGGTGTTCATCTCCTTCCCGGATGCTTTCCCTCCACTTGGGGCAGTGTTGGGCCAGGGATTCCCAGATGTCAGTAGTGATGTGGTACTTTTTCCAAGGAGGCTTTGAGAGTGTCCTTGAAGCATTTCTTCTGCCCTCCTGGGGCTTACTTGCCGTGTCGAAGCTCTGTGTCAAACCCTTGTTTCGGGAGTCTTGTGTCAGGCATGTGGACGACGTGGCCCGGCCAGCGGAGCTGATCAAATGTGGTCAATGCTTCGATGCTGGGGATGTTGGCCTGAGCGAGAACACTGACGTTGGTGCGCCTATCCTGCCTTTGCCGGATCTTGCGGAGGTACTTCTCCAGAGTTTTGAGATGCCTGCTGTATATAGTCCATGTCTCTGAGTCGTATAGGAGGGTGAGTATCACTTCTGCTCTGTAGACCATGAGCTTGGTGTTGGGTTTGAAGTCCTGGTCTTCAAACAAAATCTTCCTTAGGTGGCTGAAGGCAGCGCTGGCACACTGAAGGTGGTGTTGAACCTTGTCATCAATGCCTGCCCTTGTTGACTTGGCTTCCAAAGTATGCAAAATGGTTCACATTGTCCAAGGCCTCGTCGTGGATTTTGATAATTAGAGAGCAGTGCGGCGTGGAGGGGAGAGGGTTGGTAGAGGACCTTTATCTTTTAAATAAGGTAGTAAACTGAGGCCCTGTCCGCCCTCTCAGGTGGACATAAAAGATCCCGTGACACTAAGAAGAGCAGGGGAGTTCTCCCCATTGTCACGGACAATATTTATCCCTCAATCAACCTCACGAGAACAGATGACCTGTTTATTAGCACACTGGGAGCTTGCTGTGCGCAGATTGGCCGCTGTGTTTCCTACATTACAAGAGTGACTGCACTTCAGAAATATTTAATTGGCCGTGAAGTGCTTTGGCTGCTATATAAATGCAAGTTCCTTCTTCCTTCGTGGCGTTGGGGTTGAGGGGTAAATATTGGCCAGGGTCACAGTGGCATGGTTTTCTGCTGATTTCGGTCGCTTGGGCATTTTGCTTCTTACCACTGCTTTTGGTAACCATGTTGGTTGGTTTGAGAGTATTCCAATGGAAATAAGGCAAACTTTGTGAGCAGAATGACCAGTTTTCCCTAAGTTACAGTAAAGATGGTGGTGATGTATGCGAGCTGGAGGCAGGGTGAGCTGGAGCCTGGAAGGTGAACTCCCAATGTCAGGGATCTAGAGTTATCAGAAAAGTCTAGCGAAACTTAGGGCTCGATTTTCGTGGAGTCCGGCCGACTCCAGAGACCTTTGAATATAGCGGGTGGGACCAGATTTGGAAGTCCCACCTCCCCCCCAATTTCCGACACATCCCTTATTTGCCGCCAAGGGAAAGGAAGTGAGGCATGAATCACACAGGCAGGAAACTTAAACTCAGCAGGACCCATGTGAAATTAGTGCTGATTACGAACAGGCCCCATTTCACTGTTTCGAGGACCTTAGATGCAGTGTGGGAGTCACATATTAATGGTGTAGAGAAGATAAAGTCTGTTTAAGTGTAAAGATCTGAAGTTTTTTTTTAAAATCCCCTGCCCTTCAAACATGAAAAAAGCTGAAGCTGGCAGTCAAGAGTTTAAAACAAAACCCCTCCACTGGACTGCATTGATTAGGAAGTCAATTAGTCTAGCTTAGAAAAAACCATTACATTACAAACTGTTCCTACAGTTTCAGTAGAGCTCTTTATTGACATTTCCCAACAGCTGTTATTGCAGCCGAGGTCATCATGAGTGTTGCTGACTGGTTGGCAAGTTGGCTCTGATTTGTTCGTGTTACACTTTTAACAAGTGTAAGTGAGCCACATTGTGAGCCCAGCTAATAATCTTAAATTGGTCGTGAGTGTAATTCTAAGCACGCTCTGGATTGTTCAGCGAGTGCTGGCCAATCTTGGAGCTTGCCACACTTGATAGGAGTTACATATATTCATATGCAGGCAGTTTCCCTCTGTAGGCAAAAGGAATATGCCCAGGCATTGCAACTTTTTGAATAAACAAAAGCATGTGGGACAATAGCTCCCTTGGTACATTGGCTATTACAATGTCTTAATCAACCAGGACCGACTTGCCCAACCAAGCACCCTTTTTCTCTAAGTTGTTCCCTTTGAAATTTGGCATTCTTGCACCTGACTGATGAGTGCAGGATGAAAAGTGTCAACAACATGGCTCTTTTTCATTATGAATGCTTGACTGAGTTTCAAGACATTAAAAAAACACACCTCAGCAAGGGTTCTGCCTTCACATTTTGGTTGACATATGAAAGAGGCTATTAAAGGATTAGTTGATGTGTTTGATGAATAGAAGTGTGTTTGCTTTTGTAACAGATTGAACACTTGAGGGGATTTAAAATCTTTGAATGGGTTTCATGAATGAGAGTTTTTTTTCAGTATCGAGTGTGTATGAGTCTATTAGTTTGTTAGAAGTTTAATTCCTTTTTCATCTCCAAGTGGCTCCTGAGGTCTGTCCATAGTGGATACTGCATGAGTAGCTTTGGAGGTGGCATGGGGCTGGGTAGGGGCATGACTTGGTGCAGAGGGATCATGGAGCATGAGGGAACATGGGAGTGAGTGTTGGACATGACCTGGCATGGAGAGGGAATGCGGAGAGGGCCGGGGGTGAGGGGTGAGGAGTGGAGGGCCTATTAACTGGTAAAAAAAAATGTTGGTGAAGCCCCAGAGAACAAAAGCAGGCCTTCTAACCATCCCATCTCAACACCTGCCCTCCCACCTTGGCCACCTCTGTTTTGCTTCCAAGCTCAGGGGGCCCCGACCCTCTCCCGCTGCTGCCTCCAGAGTGAAAATTGGGTCCAACTGGACACTTTAAACTGAGGCCTCGCTGGCAGAACATGGAAATTTCCCGACTTGAGCTACCCATGTCAGTCGTGAAGATCTGACCCTTAGACTTTTGATCCTGGAAAGAAGCTGCAGGGGGTGACCCACTCCCCCACTCCCCCTCCCTCTCCCCCTGGGCCTTTCCCCAAAGCCCCACAATAATTGTCCTTTTCTTCTATATATCCAATTGCCTTTTGAAAGCTGCAACTGAGTCTGCGTCCACCACCCTTTCAGGCAGAGTCAGGAGAATTCATAATGGGGAATAGAGAAATGGCAGAGAAGCTAAATGATTACTTTGTGTCTGTTTTCACTGAGGAAGGTACAGGAAATCTCCCAGATTTAGAGATCCAAGGGGCTCGGGTGAATGAGTAGCTGAAGGAAATTAGTGTAAGTAAGAAAGTTTTATTGGAGAAATTAATGGGACTGAAAGTTGATATGTTCCTGGGACCTGATATTCCACATCCCGGAGTGTTGAAAGAGGTTGCTATAGAGATAGTGGATGCATTGGTGATCATTTTCCAAAATTCTATAGAATCTGGAATGGTTCCTGAAGATTGGAAAATAGCAAATGTCACCCCACTATTTAAGAAAGCAGGGAGAGAAAAAACAGGGAACTACAGACCTGTTCTCCTTACATCATTAGTAGGAAAAATGCTAGAATCTATTATAAAGGATGTGATAAATGGATACCTGGATAATCATGATCCCATTGGGCATAGTCAGCATGGTTTTGCGAATGGGAAATCATGTTTGACGAACTTGTTGGAGTTTTTTGAGGATGGAACTAACAAAATTGGTAAAGGAGATTCGTTGGACGTAGTATACCTGAATTTTCAGAAGGTTTTTGAGAAAGTCCCCCACAGGAGGATCATTAGCAAATAATAGTGCATAGGATAGGAGGCAATAAACTGGGATGGATTAAGGATTGGCTAACAGGAAGAAAACAGAGTAGGAATAAATGGGCCATTCTCACTTTGGCAGGCTGTGACTAGTGGGGTACCGCAAGGATCAGTGTTTGGGCGTCAGCTGTTCACAATATATATCCATGATTTGGATGTGGGGGCCAAATGTAAAACTTCCAAGTTCACAGATGCTACAAAGCTAGACAGGAATGTGTGTTGTGAGGAAGATGCAAAGCGGCTACAGGAGGGTTTGGACAGACTTAGTGAGTGGGCAAGAACATGGCAGATGGAATATAATGTAGAAAAATGTGAGGTTATCCACTTTGGTAGAAGGAACAGATGTGCAGAATGTTTCCTAAATGATAAGGGATTAGAAAGTGAAGATGTACAAAGGGACCTGGGTGTCCTTGTCCATAAGTCACTGAAGGCTAACATGCAGGTGTAGCAGGCAATTAGAAAGGCTAATGGAATATTAGCCTTTATCGCAAGAGGATTTGAGTACAGGAGTAGTGAAGTCTTGCTTCAATTGTACAGAAGCTTGGTTAGATCACACCTATGCAGCTTTAGTACCTTACCTCAGAAAGGGTATTATTGCCCTAGAGGGAGTACAATGAAAGTTCACCAGACTTGTTCCGGGAATGGCGGGACTGTCTTATGAAGAGAGATTGGGGAAAAGGCCCGTATTCTCTAGAGTTTCGAAGAATGAGAGGTGATCTCATTGAAACCTGCAAAATACTTAAAGGAGTAGACAGTGTAGATGCAGGTAAGATATTTCCCCTGGGTTGGGGAGTCTAGAACCAGGGGACACAAATTCAAAATAAGGGGGAAGCCACTTAGGACCGAGATTCACTCAGAAGTTTGTGAATCTTTGGAATTCTCTAACCCAGAGGGCTGTGGAAGCTTAGTCATTGAGTACGTTTAAGGTAGAGATTGATAGATTTTTAATTAATAAAGTAAAGGGTTATGGGGATAGTGTGGGTAAAAGGCATTGAAGTGTTCGATCAGCCATGGGTGTATTGAATGGCGGAGCAGGCTCGATGGGCTGAATGGCCTTCTCCTGTTTCTATGTTCCTAGCACAATCCAAATCATTACAATTTGCCATGCAAAAACAATATTTTCACCCGCCCTCTGGCTCTTTTACCAATCAACTTAAAATGTGTGTCCTCTGGTTACTAACCCTCCAGCCAATGGAAACAATTTCTCCCTATCTACTCCACCAAAACCCCCTCATAATTTTGACCGCTTCTACTTAACCCTCCCGTAATCCTCCTTCCTCCAAGGTAACGAATTCCAGCTTGTCTAGTCTCGCTACATCTTTGAAGTGCCTTATCCCTGGTATTGTTCTATGATCAGGCTGAGAGGCTGTTTTCCTCTGGCAGGAGAGTGTAGAGTGAGGGGCCATAGCCTTAGGGTGAGGGGTCAGACATTTAGGACTGAGGTGAGGAGAAATTTCTTCACTCTGAGGGTTGTGAATTTTTGTAATCCTCTAGCCTAGAGGGCTGTGGATGCTCAGCTATTGAATATATTCAAGACAGAGAGAGAGAGAGAGAGAAAGAGATTGATGGATTTTTGGGCAAGGCATAGGATGGGAAAGCGGAGGAGATCAGCCATGATCTTGTTGAATGGCAGAACAGGCTCGAGGGCCAGAGTGGCCTACTTCTACTCTTAATTGTTATTTTCATAAATACAGGCTTCAAAACCCAACTGGTGGCATCTTTGGGCCAATTGTTCATTTATTTCATCATCTGCTCCTGTCAACAAGTGTCTTACGAACAGACATACGAACTAGGAGCAGGACTAGGCCACTCGGCTCCTCGAGCCTGCTCCACCATTCCATAAGATCTCGGCTGATCTGATTGTAACCTCAACTCCACCCTCCCGCCTAACCCCAGTGACCCTTCACCTCCTTGCTTATCAAGAATCTATCTATCTCTGCCTTAAAAATATTCAAAGGCTCTGCTTCCACTGCCTTTGAGGGAGAGAGTTTCAAAGGCTCACGGCCCTGAGAGAAAAAGCTTCTCTTCATCTCTGCCTTCAATGAGTGACCCCCTATTATTAACCAGTGACCCCTAGTTCTATCTTGCACTATGAACCTTGGCCTTTCACTCAAATTTCTCAGTAGCAACGCATATCACTAAAACAAGGCCACTAACAACCTGTTAGCTATTTCTGTCAGGATCTACGAGGCCTAGATGTCACCTTGTTCTTAAGGACCATATGCTTACGGCAGCTGTTGCTATCATAGACAATAATCTAGGCCTGAATCCCCTGAGAAGAGGAATTCAGCCTCCCCTTGTTCTCCTTCCAAGCTGGCCTCTGGCTTGAATTTAGAAAGAGTTCACCAGAAGTTAAAGAAAAATACATGAATTTATATAGCCCCTTTCATAACCTCAGGGCTCCACAGCAAGTGTAGGCCCTGTTGTAGAAAACGTGGCATGCCAATTGGCCCACATTGTGACCGGGTAATCTGTTTTCATGATGCTGCGTGAGGGATAAATATTGGCGGTGACACCAGAGGGAACCTCCCAGCTCTTCATATGGTGCCACAGGATCTTTTACACCCATCCGAGAGGGCAGTCCGGGCCTCGCTTTAACGCCTCGTCTGAAAGATGGCACCTCTGACAATGCAGCACTCCCTCAGTATTGTGGCTGGTCAGCCTAGATTATATGTTCCGAAGTGGGTCTTGAACCCACGGCCTTGAGTCAGTGACGAGAGTGCCACACTGCCACGGCTGAAACTTAAGGTAGAATTCTCCTGCCCTTCACCCTTTGCCCAATGGGGATGTGTGCAAAATTCGTCCATTTCATTCACTGCTCCATAAATTAATTCTTCCAAGTGTGTTAATGTCAGGTATGACCTTTCTTTTTAGCTCCTTAGAGGCGAAGAAAAGTTTTAGAGAGTATTTGATGCTCAAAAACCTCCCAATGACCCAGTGATAAAACAGATAATCACAAAATGTATCTTGGTGTCCTCTTAAAAAAAAAACCTTGCTCCCTCAGGCAGACCTGACATTTTAGATGTTCTGTACTCCATGAGTTGCCACTGTTCCTGTCAGAAAGCCTCAGAGAACACCTCGGGGCAGCATCATTTAATTTGATGAAGGTCACAATATCACCACACATTGGGAGTTAGTCTAGAGATGCTGAACCCTGAAGGGAGAAGCTAGTGTTAGGCAAACACTCTTGAATCTGGAAACAACATCAATGAGAAGCCTTATGTGAGTTCATGGCCTCTGATGTTGGGTTAATACTGTATTTGTCATTACATTTTTCCCCACAGGACATTTGGCTGTATTCATTCACGGGATGTGGGCGTCGCTGTAACTACTGCCCTTGACCTTCTAGGTGGTAGAGGTCGTGGGTTTGGAAGGTGCTACCTAAGGAGCCTTGGTGAGTTTTTGTGGTGCATCTTGTAGATGGTCCAGACCGTTTTCGCTGGTGGAGGGAGTGAATGTTTGTGGAAGGGGGTGACAGTCAAGTGGGCTCCGACATTTAGTACTGAACGGTATTGAAGCTCCCATTAGTATGTGACATCACTGAGTTCCCAATCCCCACAGTGTTACCATGGAAATGGCACAGACAAAAGCTAGATACCACATGCCAATCGGACAGGATCACCCTTAATTAACCAGTCACACACCTCCTGATGAGCTAATACTGACTGATACCTGGCTACTTGACTTGTCTGCCTTTTTTGTGATTGGACCGTGGGTAATGCAAGACAACCCAATTCAAGAAAGGGGGAGATATTTGGCCAGAAAATCTAATGCACTCCTAATAAATAGATGGATTGTGCCTAAATTCTTTCTTTAACATTAGGTTGTAATTTTCCATATTATTATGCTAATTTGAGCTTTCTACATTGTTATCCTCCCACACTGCAGAGATACACTTTTGTTACTGAATTAAGATTCCAGCAATTAAATTAGATAATTAGGTGAAATGGAATGCGAGGAAGACAAGTGCCTTTTGAGTTTTCTTTTGTTTTATGGGACACTTGGCAGAGGTTTTAAGCTCGAGAAGGGGCATGGAAATTGTTGTATGTTTTAACATTTCAGAGCTATGCAGAGTTGACATACCAGTTGCTATGCTTGTGACAGGAATTTATTCACAGTGCTTTCAACTGTCTGCTCCATGCTTATAGCTCTAGATTCCAGCACCTTCTACAGTTTGTTTATTTTTCTCTGAGTCAACGCCCAGGCTTAACCAAATAATCATCAATCAAGCAACAGTGAGCATCAATAATAAACAGATTCATATAATCAAACATGGAACAATTGAACCATTGAACATGACAGCAATTGGAAATAAATCTGTTTTTCTTCACAATTCAAGATCAAAGTACCTCAGAATAATGACAAGTAAAGCTAAAGTAACTAAGGAATTCAGAACAAATACCCTAAGCAGGACCAACAGCAAACTATCCAAGATTCCCAAAGGAAAGAGGTAAATCCCTGATCTAATCGTATTACATTTTACAAATGATCGATAGGCCTTCTCTGGTATTGATTACAGAAAGGCACTGATGCACCATTTTGTAATGGCAGGGGTATTGCATTATGTAATAAAAGAGAAAAAGACTAACCGGCACTTCTGTAACAACAGCTTGTATTAACGTAACATCATTGACATAATAAAATGTCCCACATCACAATGGTGTTACAAAGCAAAATTTGGCCCTGATCACATAAGGAGATATTAGGGCAGGCGATCAAAAGCTTGGTCAAAGACTTAGGCTGTAAGGAGGGAAGAGAGACGGAGAGGTTTAGGGAGGGAATTCCGGAGCTCAGGGTCCTGACGGCGCCAGCGATGGAGCGATGAAAAATGGGCAAGAGGCCCGAATAAGAATAGTGTAGATATAGCATCAAATGGTTCCAGCACAAAAGGAGGCCATTCAGCCCATCGTGTCTGTGCTGGTTTTCTGTAAGAGTCACTCACCTAATTCCATTATCCTGGTATTTCCTGCAAATCTTTTCTCTTCAGATAATTATCCAATTCTCTCTTCAAAGACACAATTGACACTGCCTCCACTACACTCTCAGGCAGTGCATTCCAGACCCTAATTGCTCGCTGTGTGAAAAAGTTTTTCCTCCTGTCGCCATTGCTTCTTTTGCCCGTCACCTTAAACCCGTGCCCTCTGGTTCACTACTCTTCCACCAATGGGAACAGTTTCTCCTTCCCTACTCAAACACTTGCCCAAACGCTTCTATCAAATCCCCTCTCAGTCTTCTCTTCTCCAAGGAGAACAGGCCCAGCTTCCCCAATCTACCCTAGTGGCTGAGGATGGAGAGGCTGGAGGAGATTGCAGAGAAAGGGAGGAGCGAGACCCTGGAGAGATTTGAAAACAGCGATGAGAAGGCATTGCTTAACTGGGAGCTACTGTAGGTCAGTGAGCACAGGGGTGATAGACGAGCGGGACTTAGTAAGAGTTAGCTCATGGGTAGCAGACTTTTGGATGACCAAAGGTGTACAGAGGGTAGAATGTTGGAAGCCAATCAGAAGTTGGAATAGTGAAGTCCAGAGAACACAAAGATATAGCTATGGGTTTGAGCAGCAGATGAGCTGAGACAGGGATAGAATCAGGTGATGTAATGGAGGTGGAAGCACAGACAGTCTTAGTGATGGCACAGATATTTATTCAGGAGCTTACCTTGGGGTCAAATATGACACCAAGTCTGGATCAGCTTCAGCCAGGACGAGGGATGGAGCTGGTAGCTAGGAAATGGAGATTGTAGCGGGGACATAGGTTTAGACTTTCCAACATTTAATTGGAGGAAATTTCTGCTCGTCCAGTACTTGATGTCGGACAAACAGCCTGACAATTTAAACACAGTGGAAGGGTTGAGAAGGGTGCTAGTGAGTTTAAGCTGGGTGTCCTCAATGTACATATGCAAACCACTGTTGTATTTTACAATGATGTCGCCAATGAGCAGCATGTAAATGTTATTGGTAACAGCATCATATAGTCTACATTTCTCTATTATACCAGTGACTACACCTCAAAGTACTTCATTACTTGTAAAGTACTTTGGGAGGCCCTGCAGTCATAAAAGTTGCTACCTAAGTGCATGAAAAGAATGAGTCAGGGATAGATCCCTTGGGGGGGACACCAGAGGTAAAGGTGAAGGAGTGAGAAGGGAAGTCGCTGCATGTGATTCTCTGGGGGTGTTCAGCTAAATAAGAATGGAATCAGGCAAGTGCAGTCCTACACAGCTGGATGATGGTGGAGAGGTGTCAGAGAGTGTTGGTGCACTTGTGTAGCAACTTTTATGACTGCAGGGCATCCCAAAGTACTTTCCAAACAATGAAGTACTTTGAGGTGTAGTCACTGGTCTAATATAGAAACGTAGACTATATGATGCTGTTACCAATAACATTGATACTAATGAAGAGGTGCCAGTAAAACCTGAGACTGAAAGAATTCTGCTGACCAAGGTTAGGAAGAGACAGCCGGATTTTCATGGGCACGTAATAAGAAAGAGTGATTTAGATGCTGGTGGGAAAGATCGATGGTAAAAATGATTGAGGTAGACAAAGAACGATATTTTCAAAGAGCCTCTTAAACGGGATGAATGTACCACCAACCAAGGTGACCCACGCCTCCAGAGTAACATTACCATGGAGGTCCATGGTCTCAGGACCTTGTACCTGAAGAGAGAGAGAGATTATGCTGCTGTTAAGGTTGGTACATTACCTATAGTTATACCATGTTGCTGCTTAATTCTTATGATATTTGAGCTTGTTGTAAAGGTTTGTTTGGTGTCTCACTGAGAGAAAACTTGTATGTTTAAACATAACCATTTATTGTTAACCCATAACTATGTGCATATCCCAGGTACTGTCCTGCATGGGTGCTGCCTCCATGATGGCTCCTTCTAGACTCTCCAGTCTGCTATTATGTGACTCTATACATCATACCAAGGACAGTACTGTTCTCTAGTCCCATGTTAACCCTTGCTCTGCCAAACTCCTTAATACTACAATGGCACGATGCTATTGCTTAAAGGGATATACAACAGAGCTAATCAGATTCAAAGGTGATTCAGGGTATTTGAAAGATTATATACAAGTGGATTCCCTGTGTAATTGCATATGATAAACTGGAGATTACACATATTCCTTTGTTTTACTCTTTGTCTCTCTCTGTCTCTGTTTCTGCTTCTTTTTCTAGAGTAATGTTGACTTTAGGTGTGAGTATAAAACAGACAATATTGATTCAACTACTCATATTTTTCTTATCTTTAATTTCCCAAAATCAAAATTTACCCTCCTCTGCCATTCTCTTACATTCCTCCTCCCATATCTTTTTATTCCCTCACTGGGTCCTCTTCCCTTCTTTCCTGTCGAGTGAGAGATGGTTAGTGAGATGGCACGGTGTGGCAGAGGAAGCAGTCATCGACACACAAGCTGCATTCAGGATAGAAGCTGTAGCGTGAACGGGCCCTTCAATGGGTCCATTTTTATCCCCTCCTCCAATCCTGCTGCCTCCCCCGCCCCATCCCCTCCCTACCCTAGTTTCCCCTCGCCCTTCAATTTCTTACTACTAAGCACCATTCTAACCTATCTCCTCCCCTTTAAATGGACAACCCCTTTGTCCTCTTCACTTCTCTCATCTCACCCTTGACCCTTTACCCATTTCGCCAAGCCCAGGTGGTGAGAAGCTGGAGGCCCCTTCAATCCTAAGCTAGTTCCTTTCTCCCCTCCCCCTTGTATTCTACCCATCTATTCTTCAGAGGCATTGTTTACTTTCAAAACTAATTTTGTTCTTTTGAAAAGAAATCAAATTAGAATGAAGAAAGAAATTCCTTTCTCCCTCACTTTTTTTTAATTTCAAATAGGCATAAAGGTACAGTTAAGATAAATTACTATCTGTTCCTAAGATGTGTGTTGAAGCCACAAACTGTGAGGTCCATGATTGGGAAGAACGTGGAATTTGAGTGGTTGAAGTGAATAGCATTGATATATTTAAGGGGAAGCTAGATAACTACATGAGGGAGAAAGGAATAGAGGGATATGTGACAGATGAGATGAAGTGAAATGAAGTAAGGTGGGAGTGCAGACCAGCTGGGCTGAATGGCCTGTTTCTGTGCTGTACATTCTATGCCTTAATTGTTCCAAATTGACACTCCCCGATGTTTCTGTGGGAAGTTAAGATTATTAAGTTTTGACCAGTTGCTATTACTGTGCAGACTATGTGAATCGATCAGCTGTAAATGTGACACTCCTGGTGTCATGGACTAAGGCAATTTGGGTGAAAGACGTAGAGACAAATTACAAGAAGGGAATAATTGGATGGGTAGACTAAACGTACTAATGGTTTCTCCCTAGGATGCCCCTCAAGCTATATATAACCAATTGTCTTTCTCTAAAGGAGAGAGATGCCTATGGTCTTTCTAATTACCTACGTTACCTTCCCTTAGAGGGCTGTGAACAGTCCAGGTCTTCATGTTATAAAAATGTTATAATGGCACTGGTGAAGGTGCAAGAAATATTCACAATGATGATGCTAGAACTGAGAGGATGCACTCATCAGGAAAGTCTGAGCGGGATGGGTCTCATTTTTTTCTAGGAAAGAGGAGACTAGGATGACCTCATAGAGGTTTAGAATTATGGAAATGTTTCAATAAGGTAGGCGTAGAGAATGTGTGGTCCACTATTATGGGCCATCAATATAAAATTGCTCACTGATCACTAATACATTCAAAAGGGAATTTAGGAGATGCTTCTTTACCTAGGGAGTGGTAAGGATGTGGAACTCACTATGTCAGGGAATAGCTGAGCTGAATAATATTGATGCACTTAAGGGGAAGCAAGATGAACACATGAGGAGTGGGGATGCTGGGTAACCAATGATAGGCGAGCGTGGGGGCCAAAGGTCATGTGATGATATCTCCAGGAATACGACCAGCCAAAGTCACCAGCCTTGGTTGTCCAATGCCAACCCTCACCATGGAGGTTCACCCATGGTCAAATGAGGGAGGTGACAGATGGTGCATTCACTGCCGGGAAGCCTCACCCACCCTGGCAACATCAGCAGGGCTGAGGAGGCCTGTTTCTTTTTATTGAAATGTTTAGATGATCTTTAGAACGCACCAGAGAGAATTTGAGGTGGGGGGGAGGGGGGAACGCTTCAGAGAAAATGATACCTGAGGAGATAGATTGGGAGTGGGGGAGGGGGGCAAGTGGGAGATGAGTCCATTGATGACCAAGGATAGGGCTTGAGAGGTTCCCGATATATTTGCACTGCTGATAGCTGCCACATATTAAACAATTCAGACCTTCAGCCTGTTTTCAATAAGATAGATGAAAAGTCCCCTCAACACTGCTTATTCCTCGGTGTGTCTATATGTGCGTATGTGTATATGGGACTCTGTGTTGTCCTGAAAAGCTGATTACCACCACAAATAACTTACGGGCACATTGAACTTTTTAAGGAAGATGCGTGTGTTTTTAAAGAAACACAAACATAGACACTGAGCAAAAGATGGCTGATAATGTAAAGTGACCATTTTCTGGAAAACTCCTATGTGGATTATACTGACAGACCGGTCCTGAGAGAACATTTTCACACTTGAAAAGGTGCCATGACCTTCTTCAAGCAGATACACTTAAAAAGGGAGATAGGAAAGATGCAAAAGACTGAACTTTAATCTCCTGTGATTGCGGAGATTGGTTACCACATCTCAGCAGTCACCCAAAAATCCATCTCCTGTTGATTTATATCTCAGCATGTGTAAATAGTTCTGATATGGATGTAAGATGACTATTTCCCCTCATGGAATGCACAGGGGAAATGGGTTAAAAAATTAACTGCAGAGCAGTGCAGTGTGTGCTAGTGTGCTGTGAGAGTGACAGCAAACAGACCAACTAGTGCAGTTGCAGGTGAAGTCTCTCTCTCGCTCTCTCTCTCTCTCTCTCCCTCTCTGTTGCTGGAAGCAGGGCTCAACAGAAGCCATAATCAAAAAGAACATAGGACAGCCTCTTCAGCTACCCTGCAGAACCAAGTGTTTCCAAACCAACTGCAAAACTGCCAAAGTCAGCTCTACCAGAATCACCCAACTTAACAGCTGCAATGCACCACCATCTATGCCTCACGGACAAACCAAAGACTGATTTGTATATTTTTTAAACTTGTATTTGGACTCTTAACTTCTCATTTCAGATCGGTGTGTTTGTGTGTTGTGTTTTTATTATTTTTCTTGGGTTTACTAACTCATAAACATACTCTTTCTTTGAGTCAAGAAAGCCTGGTTAAATTGGCTCCTTCTAAAAATCAGTACATTTGGACTTCCCCATGGGGGAAGGGATCCCTTTTAAATTAAACCTTGTTGCAACCAACCGAGGGTGTTGAATAAAGAGGAGGAGCCAAATCATTCTTCCTCAGCCAGGAACATAACAAAATTGGGGTCCCATTCAGGAAGTTAACAAATTGGGGGCCTTGCCCAGGGACTGCTCATGACAGTGTGCATCTGTATATGTAACTGTGTCCGCTTGTCTGTCTATGTGAGTCTGCCTATGCCTATATGGCTTTCTGTGTTTGTCTATGTGTTGTCCTTGTGTGTCTGTATATGTCTGTTTTTCTGTGTCTCCATGTATGTGCCTGTCCATGGGGGTCCATGTCCATGTATCTTTGCCTGTATACCTGTGTGTGTGTGTGTAAGCCTGTGTTTATGTCTGTCCGTGCGTGTCTGTCCATGTCTATATGTTTGTGTGTGCAAACCTGTCTCTATGCATCTGTGTCTGAGTGTGCCTGTCTAAGTCTATATGCCTGCTTGTGTCTGTCTATGTGTGCGCCAGTCTATGTGTGTCTGTCTATGTGCGTGTCAGTCTGTCTGTGTGCTTGTCTGTCTATGTATGTCTGTTCATGTGTGCCTGGGCCTGACTGTGTGTCTGCCTGTGTGTGTGTGTCTATTTGTGTGTGCCTGTCTGTCTGTGACTGTGTGTCAGTCTGTCTGTGTATCAGTCTGTGTGCATGACTCCCAATGTGATTCTGTGTGTGTCTGCCTGTGTGTGTGTGTGTGTGTGTGTGTGTGGGGTGGGGGGAAGGGCGTTGTGGATGTGTGTCAGTCTGTCTGTGTGCATGTCTGTCTGTGTGTGTCAAGTCTGTGTATGCATGTCTGTGTGTGTTACTCTGTGTGCATGACTCCCTGTGTGTGTCTATGTGCTTGTCTGCCTGTGTGTGTGTGTGTCTGTCAGCCTGTCTGTGTGTGTTAGTCTGTGTATGCGCGCCTGTGTGTGTTTTAATTTGTGTCCCAGGGCCCTCACCTTAACATATTTGCATTGCTAAATTGCTGAGCGGCACAGTATATTTGAAGAATTAAACACAATCATTGGCTCCTGCTCTGTCTCTCTCTCTCTTTCTCCTTCCCCCCTCTCTCTGTGCCAGGCTCTTCCCCTGCTGGAAGCTCAGTGATGCAGCAGCAGAACCCTCTTCCCAGCAGCTCCCTGTACAAATATCGATATAAATACAGATATCCTCCCTCTTTGGGTGCTGTTTCATTTTCAAACCATCCCCGACACTTTCTCCCACCCTTTTCCCTAACATTGGGGGTTCTGACTGAACCTTGGATCATTGATCAAATGATGTTTGAGTTTAAAAATAAGGCAGCCTGCAGGGACAACTGACTATAAGTGCTGGATCAGATCTCCCTTTCAAAACAGAATACCATACCCTGACATCTTGAGATCAGAAGTGAAGAGGTGGCTGGCGATCACTCCCTTTATTCCTGTCTTTTTATGCAGAGAATGCATCTCTCTATCGCCTTCTCTCTGTTCCTGCTGCTCGGTCCAAACCCTTGTCAGGTACGTGCTTTCTATTCTTTTTAATTTACGATCAGATCTCAATGAGGCAGTAAAGGTTTGCTGAGGCTTCGCCTGGGATGCACAGGACAGTTGTTACTGAGCGTGCTCTGGGAGGGATCTGTTGGTGAAAAGATCCCTTGTGGTGATCCTTCTGCATGTGTGTTTTTGTAGTTAATGTCTTGCCAGAGGTGCTTTAAACGGATAAGATGTGGGTTTTAAGCTTGTCTTTGCTTATCTCATCAGTTGGAGGGTGAATGGTTTATGTCCCATAAACTCCAGGCATTGTGATCTTTTCAGGCTAGGCACAGTCTACATCAATCACAGTCTGAGCTACACATGGTCCTAGAGGCATCCTTTCTCTTCTCACACACCAGAGTCACGCCTCACCATCGCCTGTGCACTTGTACACATACTCGCAACATCCATCATGAGACTGTACACGTGGAAATAGGTTCAAACACAGGAGTCTTTTGGTTAAACCTATTGTGTCTGCGTGTGTGAGACAGATAGAGAGTGAGTTTGTGTGAGAGACTGAATGACTGCATGTATTGTGCATACGTTTGTGTATGTGTGCGAGAGAAAGTGAGTGTGTGTGAGAATGAATGACTATGTATGTGTGTGAGAGAGGGAATGAGTGTGTGAGAGAGTTAATGAGTGTATGTGTGTGTATGTGTGTGTGTGAGAGAGTGAGTGTGTGTGAGAGAGTGAATGATTGTGTATGTGTGTGTATATGTGTGTGTGAGAGAGAGTGTGTGTGAGTGAATTACTGTGTATGTATGTGTGAGAGTGAGTGTGTGTGAGAGAGTGTGTGTGAGAGAGTGTGTGTGTGAGAGAGAGTGAATGAGTGTGTGAGAGAGAGTGTGTGTGTGTGAGAGTGAATGTGTGTGTGTGAGAGAGAGTGTGTGTGTGAGAGAGTGAATGTGTGTGTGAGAGTGTGTGTGTGAGAGAGAGTGAATGAGTGTGTGAGAGAGAGAGTGTGTGTGTGAGAGAGAGTGAATGTGTGTGTGAGAGAGTGTGTGTGTGTGAGAGAGAGTGAATGAGTGTGTGAGAGAGTGTGTGTGTGAGAGAGAGTGTGTGTGAGAGGGAGTAAATGAGTGTGTGAGAAAGAGTGAATGTTTGTGTGAGAGAGAGTGTGTGTGAGAGAGAGTGAATGTGTGTGTGGGAGAGAGAGTGTGTGTGAGAGGGAGTAAATGAGTGTGTGAGAGAGAGTGAATGTGTGTGTGAGAGAGAGAGTGTGTGTGAGAGAGAGTGAATGTGTGTGTGGGAGAGAGAGTATGTGTGTGAAAGAGAGTGAATGAGTGTGTGAGAGAGAGAGTGTGTGTGTGAAAGAGAGTGAATGAGTGTGTGTGTGAGAGAGAGTGAATGAGTGTGAGGGAGAGAGAGTGTGTGTGAGAGAGAGTGAATGTGTGTGTGAGAGAGAGAGTGTGTGTGAGAGAGAGTGAATGTGTGTGTGGGAGAGAGAGTGTGTGTGTGAAAGAGAGTGAATGAGTGTGTGAGAGAGAGAGTGTGTGTGAGAGAGAGTGAATGAGTGTGTGTGTGAGAGAGAGTGAATGAGTGTGAGGGAGAGAGAGTGTGTGTGTGAGAGAGAGTGAATGTGTGTGTGGGAGAGAGTGTGTGTGTGAGAGAGTGAATGTGTGTGTGAGAGAGAAAGTGTGTGTGTGAAAGAGAGTGAATGAGTATGAGGGAGAGAGAGTGAATGTGTGTGAGGGAGAGAGAGTGAATGTGTGTGAGAGTGAATGTGTGTGAGGGAGAGAGAGTGTGTGTGTGAGAGAGAGTGAATGAGTGTGTGAGAGAGAGTGTGTGTGTGAGAGAGAGTGAATGAGTGTGTGAGAGAGAGTGTGTGTGTGAGAGAGAATGAATGAGTGTGTCTGTTTTGTGTTTGTTGGAGAGACTCTTAGCTGCATCTTTTAAGCTTTATCTGTATCTAGTATATGTGTGCAGTCCTTATGCCTTCTGCATTGGCTCACAAAATTCAAAGTCACCTTGAACCTTCAACTGAGGAGTTTGGGTCAGCAGAACACTTTATTTTGCAGGTTGTTTTCCTTTTCCCATATACTATCCCATTTACACTTTTAGCCAATTCCTGAGATACATTTGCTAGCTTGTACTTTTGCTAACTTAGCCTTTGAAAGGGGGAAACTGGGAGGAGGCCTTGCGGAGGTGCGATGATCAGTAAATGACATGGACAAAGTAAATCCTGAACATTACTTCAAACAAAGTCATGAGCTGGTCACAGGGCCTCAGGTTCAAAGTGGCAAAACACAAATTTAGCAAGTTCTTCAAAAAGACAGAACAAAGTTGCATCCACACAGTGCTTAAGAATGTCCCAAAACACTTACGGCCAATTAAGTAATTTTGAAGTGTGGCTGCTCTTGTAAAGTGGGGAATGCAGCAGCCAATTTGTGCACAGCAAGCTCCCACAAATAGCGATGGGATAGTGACCTGGTTTACTGATGTTCATTGAGGGATAAAAAATCAGCCAGTGCATCTAGCTGGGTGGGAGGGGGAAGTCTCCTGTTTTTCCCCAAATTGAGTCATGGGATCTCCTGCAACCACTGGGAGAGCAGATGGGACCTCAGTTTGACATCTCATCCAAAAGACTGCACTCGGTAGTGGAAACGTCAGCCTAGATTATGCACTCGAGTTCCCGGAGCGGAACTTGAACCCACACCTGTCTGACTCAGGGGAGAGAGTGCAACCCCACTGAGCTGCACCTGACAGCCAGTACTCCTGTAATCACAATAAAGAGCCTGATGTGTGGTTTTGGCCGATGGGCCAATGGATTACTGCCCAAGAGAAGTAAGGAAATGAACTGTTTGGCAATAATTCATGCTGCATCGCACATTAACTTCGAGTACATTGTGAACTCTCTCAGACAGCCAACATCACAGCTCTGAAGCTACGTGGTCAGAAGACTAACTGGGCAAGCTCAGGTGCCCTCCGATGCCACAGCAACGCACACAAGAGACCCATCAATTCCTTTCAAGGGAAGGTGGTGGCATAGTGGTGTTGCCACAGGAGTGGTAATCCAGGGTAATTCCCTGGAGACCTGGGTTTGAATCCTAGCATGGTAGGTGGAGTTTGAATTCAATAAAAGCCTGATGACTGCCATGAAACTATTGTTGTAAAAAACCCATCTGGTTCACTAATGTCCTTTAGGGAAGGAAATCTGCTGTCCTTACCTGGTCTGGCCTACATGTGACTCCAGACCCACCCACAGCCATGTGGTTGATTCTTAAATGCCCTCTGAACAAGGGAATTGGGGATGGCCAATAAACTCCAGCAACATCCACATCCCATGAATGAATTTTAAAAATCACCTCCGTTGTGTAATCTTTGACTATTTAGGCGCTGGGGATTAGTGTAAGGAAGAAAATTTGCTGCCCAGCAAAGTTCCTTGACTCTTAATGAGTGTGTTGGGATCCAGTAAGTCTTGCATTACAGCAGTGACTACACGTCAAAAAGTACTTTGTTGATTGCAGTCACGAGAGATTGGGGGGGCGGGATTAGGCCATATGGTCCCTTGGGCTTGCTCTACTATTCAGTAAAACTCGCCAACACACACACACACACACATACCATTTGCATTCCTAACCGCCTGCTGCGGTGGTGGTGCATTACAGTTTACTCAAAGAGCCTTCTATTAATGTACAAATAATGTGCGTATATATTATTATTCCAACAGTCTGGCTTCTGGTAACCATGACAATTGTCATTGATTGTTCTAAAAACCCGCCTGGTTCACCAATGTCCTTTAGGGAAGGAAATCTGTCGTCCTTACCTGGTCTGGGCCTACACGTGACTCCAGGCCCACTGCAATGTGGTTGACTCTTAACTGCCCCTCTGAAATGGCCGAGCAAGCCACTCAGTTCAAGGGCAATTGGGGATGGGCAACAAATGCCATTGACAATGGCACCCACATGAAAGAATAAAAAAAGCCATGCGCTCCCAGACTAGGCATGGTTAAATGCAGAGTAAAGGTCCTTCCACTTTGATGTGCGCTGTGGCTCAGTGGGTGGTGTTGTGGCCTCTGAGTTGCAACATTAAAGTTGAAAACATCCCCCTCCCCCGGCCCCCGGCCCTAGAGACTTGACTGCAAAATTCAAAGCTGGCACTCCAGTGCAGTATGAGTGCTGCACTGTCAGAGAGGCGTTGCGTTTCAGGTGAGAGGTTAAATGGAGGTCCTGTCTGCCTCTAAGATGGCGTGAATGATCCCACAGCACTTTCTTGAAGAACGGCAGGAGAGCTATCCCCTGGGAGATGATGACACAGTGGTAATGTTACTGGTCCTTGTACTCCAGAGGCCCAGGCTACTGCCCTGGGGACATGGGTTCAAATCCCAACTGGTGGAATTTAAGTTTTATTTATTGATAAATCTGGAATACAATGTTAGTCTCAGTAATGATGACCATGAAACTGTCATCGATTGTTGTAAAAAGCCATCTGGTTCACTAATGCTCTTTAGGGAAGGAAATCTGCCGTCCTTACTTGGTCTGGCCTACATGTAACTCCAGGTCCACAGCAATGTGGTTGACTCTTAACTCCCCTCTGAAATGGCTTAGCAAGACACTCAGTTCAAGGGCAATTAGGGATGGGCAACAAATGCTGGCCTCGCCAGTAAAGCCCACACCCCATAAATGAATAAGGGGAAAAAAGTATTGTGGTCAATATTTATCACTTAATCCGCATCAGGAAAACAGGTTATCTGGTCATTATCACATTGTTGTTTGTGGGAGTTTGCTGTGTACAAATTGGCTGTTGCATTTCCTACAATACAATAGTGGCTACACTTAAAAGGTACCTAATTGGCTGTAAAATGTTTTGTGATGTGCTGAGGTTGTGAATGGTGCTATGTAAATGCAAGTCTTTCCTTTTTAAAGCAAAGTAACTCAAACAACCCCCTCCTCCACCCTCCCCCCATCCCACGCCACCACCAGCACCATAAAATACTTCAGACTGTTTAAAAATAAAGGGTTGCTCATTTAAGACAGAGATGAGGAGAATTTTTTTTCTCTCAGAGGGTTGAGAGTCTTTGGAACTCTCTTCCTCGAAAGGCAGTGGAAGCAGAGCCTGAAAATTTTTAAGGGAGAACTAGTTAAATTCTTGGTTAACAAGGGGGTGAAAGGTTATCAGCGGCGGGCAGGAATGTGGAGTTGAGGTTACAGTCAGGTCAGCCATGATCTTATTGAATCGTAGAGCAGGCTCGAAGGGCCGAATGGCCTACTCCTGCTCCTAATTCGTACATTCGTACGATGTATTTAAGGGGAAGCTAGATAGACACACAAAGGAGAGAGGAATAGAAAGATATGTTGTTGAGATTAGAGGAGCAAGAGTCGGAGGGGGCTGGAGCATAAACAACAGCATGGACCAGTTAGGCTGAATGGCCTGTTTCTGTGCTGCCCGTTCTACATCATTCTTTGGAATAGGGAACACAGACAGGAAAATCTGGAGTGGCATATTTCAGTCCTTACGACAAATTAAAGTGAAGGATTTATTTTCATTCGCTATCAATGTTTAGCTTATTGAGTCCAATTCCTTTACAAATAGATGCTGACTCCACTTGTACACCACATGGTGACATGTAATTATGCTCTAGATTAGACAAGCAGTGAGCTCAAAATTTATATAACATAAGGCACTTTTACTTTATGTGTCGCATCTGAGTGTTAATTTGGCTCAGTTTGTATCATTCTGGCTTCTGAATCAAATGGCCATGAGTTTTGAACCCTATTTCAGTTCTTCATTGTAAACTCAGAGAGTGTGGCATTGGCACAGGTGCTCACGGGTCTGGATGAGCTATCAGACCACATCTGGAAACTGGATGGTTCTTGAGGGAAATAAACTTGAAAGGCTACATGGATAGAGTGGGAGGGCTGGTGGTGGAGGGGAGTGGGTGATGGCACTGGCCTGGATTTCTCTACAAAGGGCTGAACCCCACCCCCCTCCCCCATCGGTTGCGTAATGGCTCTGTGACAAAGTGCCCGTTTGTATTCATGAATGGACATAAACGATCTCGCCATGCAGAATATAGCAGATAAATTCTCCCGATGTCATGGCAAGCGTGTCTCCCAGTAGGGTAACCTGCTGCTTTCGAATTCCTTCACTAAACTCCCTTGTCACTCACTCTTCCTTTAAGACGCTTGCTAAATTGCTATCGATTTGACTAAGCTTTTAGTCAGGCGGCCTGACATCTCCCCTATTTGTCGAATGTCAAATGTTGTTCCATAATCCCCCTGTGAAGCGCCGTGGAACATGTTATTACTTTAAAGGTGCTATATAAATGCAAGTTATTCTTGCTGCAGGCTATACGAATAATTTTAGAGAAACCTCACCTGCACCTGATCTGCTTTTAAAATTTTCCGGCCTTCATTCTGTTTGTTAAGATCGTGGTAAATTAGAGTCACTGCCAAAGTGCCGTGGGAGTCAAATAGATGAGAATATGAGATACCAAATTTCGACTTTGACCGAGAGTATAAAATAGGCGATATTGGTTTCCCGTCTGTGAAACACATCTTCTGATTGTTGCGTCTTTTGCCAGCGTACATCTTAAACTATCTTCTAAAGTCAAGATTACCACCGACTTCAACACGAGCTAATATAAAAACAAAAAGTGCTGGAAAAACTCAGCAGGTCTGGCAGCATCTGCGGAGAGAGGAACAGAGTTAATGTTTTGAGTCCGTGTGACCCTTCTTCACCAGAGCGTCCCAGGCTTGAAACGCTAATCCTGTTTCTCCCTCCACTGGTGCCGGCAGGCCTGCTGAGTTTTTCCAGCATTTTCTGTTTATATTTCAGATTTCCAGCTACCTGCAGTACTTTTCTTTCAACACGAGCTTAACTGAGATTTAATTGTGTCAGCACACTGGGCCTCGCGGTCAGCAATGACCTTTATAGGAGGTGTACAATGTTACCCTCGTGGAGAGGCGTTAAGTCACTACGTGTAGCTGAGGGGTCGATCCCTGGTTGTCGGTTAAGGGGCATAGCATTTGGAATCCTCCAGATCCTTGGCACTACTGCCATATCCAATGATTGAAAAATCAAAGTCAGAGCTTCTGTAATATCTACCCAGACTTCCCCTCGGCAACCTGGGAACATCTTATCCAGGCTTTTCCACTTTGAGCGCCGCCAATCTTTTAAGTATCCCCTTCAACTTCTATTTTCGTCCAATCAATTTCCCTAACTCTCCTCCTCTGCCATGACATTGTCAATGTCCTCTCCCTTTATGAAGACAGATGCAAAGTATTTCATCCATTACCTCAACCCTGTCCTCTGCCTCTCCAATTTTGGTCCCTAATTGGCCCGGGTCAGGTTAAAAGCTGTGCAAAAAGTGCCTGAAATATCACAGCAGTGGAGACCTTCCCCAGGCCTCGCTAATGATCAGTTCTTCAACTCTGACAGCACAAGTGAATTCTGTCTAAAAGTCACTTAGCTGTGACAGAACCATTGGGACTTTCATTGGGTTAGTGTGTTACTCATTTTTGAAAGGAATGCTGTGCAGTAATCTCTGACAGGATTGATGATAACTTGACACGAGGGGAATGAGTCGCAGTCACAGCTACGATTGCAGTGAGTCCACCTCACTCTTCCCAGTCCAGTCCGCCTTTTGAGTTTTCCCATTCCCTGGATTTTCCCCGCTGATACCGAGGCAGCCTCACCGGTTAGGAATTCAAGCTGTGCAACCTGGAAAGAAGACACTTAAAGAGATACAAAAATAGTGCCCTTGAAATAATACCTAGAATGTTACTTTGAGGCAAACCAGATGAGCATCATGAAGGGCATTTAATCTAAATTACTGACATGCAAGTTTGAAAACAGAAACCCGGGTGCAAGTTTTATTTTGGAATGTTTGGGATTTGTTTTTTATTCATTCACGGGATGTGGGTGTCACTGGCTGGGCCCAGCATTTATTGCCCGTACCTAATTTCCCTTGAGCAGGTGGTGGGTGAGCTGCCTTCTTGAACCGCTGCAGTCCATGTGGTGTAGGTACACCCACAGTGCTGTTAGGGAGGGAGTTCCAGGATTTTGACCCAGCGACAGTGAAGGAACGGCCGATATATTTCCAAATCAGGATGGTGAGTGGTTTGAAGGGGAACTTGAAGATGGTGGTGTTCCCAGATGGGAATAATCTCCTAACTAGGACGGTATACATTGAAGATAATATGAGGGCCTTTCAAAACGCAGTGAGATGCTACATGGAATGTGTTTCAATGGACCAAACAGCCTTTTCATATTTTTGACTATTGGGCATCTCTTGGTGCAAATGAATTCACCAGAGTAAATCTGAATCCCGTTTACAACACTGGAAACACAGCACAGAACAAGAGTGGAATAGAATAATTAGATCCTCCCACTAAAGGTTGAAAACACCTTTCAGTACCCTATTCAGTCCCTTTCTCCACCAAGCATCTATTCGTTTCCCTGCTAAATGCGCTGAAACAATCTGCTTTCGCTGTCTCTTTGGGTAGTCTGTTGTGTGAACATATCACCCTGGACACATGATATAACCTATTTAGCCTGTGTCACTGGCCAGCCCTTTCGACAACAGCTTGTAGTGGTATCGTGGTTTTAACATTGTAAACTTTGTCTGATTCCCCTGAAGCACTAAGTTTGACACTGAGCCACATAAAGAGACTTTGGCACTGGTGATCAAAAACCTGGCCAAAGAGGTAGCTTTTAAGGAGGGTCTGAAAAGATAGGGACAGGTGTAAGAAGTTTAAAGGGACAATTCAAGGCACGGTTCAGGGTGTAGCCACCCTGGGGTAGGGTGAAGGGAGTGAGCAGTGCACAAGGTCGGAATTGGAGGAGTGCACGATCTCAGGGGGTGGAACTGGAGGAGATTACCGAGAGGTATATGGAGAGATTCGAAAAGGGGAATTTTAAAATCAAGGCTTTGGTGGGTTGGGAACCAAAGTAGCTCTTCTATGTTAGTCCAATCCCATTTCCCTGCCCTTTCATTCAAAGCCTGATCCAATGCCCTTTTGCATGATATGACAGTCTCTGCCTCAGTAGGTATTTGCAGTAAAGCAATCCTGGTTCTGATCATTTTCTGTTTGAAATGACAATCCCTTAACAAAAATAACAACTTACATTTATACAGCCCCTTTCATGGAATGCAACATCCCAGGGCGCTTTACAGGAGTGTTCAAAAACATAAGGAGATGTTGGTTAGAGGGCCAAAAACTTGGTCAAAGAGGTAGGTTTTAAGAGGAGGAAAGTGAGGTGGAGAGGCAGGGAGGGAACTCCAGAGCTTTGGACCCAGACAACTGAAGGCACAGCCACTGATAGTGGAGCAATTAAAATTGGGGATGTAAAAGAGCCCACAATTAGAGGGGCGCAGATATCGCAGAGGCTTGTGGGGCTGAGGGTGGTCACAGAGATAGGAAGGGATGAACCCATGGAGGGATTTGAAAACAAAGATGAGAATTTTAAAATCAAGAAGCTGCTTGACTGGGAGTCAATGTAGGTCAATGAGCACAGGGGTGATAGGGGAACGGGACTTGGTGGGAATTAAGACACAGGCCACAAAATTTTGGATGAGCTCAAGTTTAGACAGCGGGGTAGAATGTGGGAGACCAGGCAGCCTTTGGAATAGTTGAATCTAGAGGTACCAAAGGCATGGGTGAGGGTGTCAGCAGTAGATGAGCTGAGACAGAGACAAAGTTAACTTTATTGCTCACTCCCAGTGCTCATCTGAATCGATGCCCCTTTGTGACCAATTCAATAGTCAGATGAAATAATGAATCCCTGTTTGGTTAGGGGACAATAGTGGCACGGTGGTATGTCATGGATTAATATAATCCAGTAGGCCCAGGTTAACACTCTGGTGATATGGGTTCAAATCCCACCATGGAAACTAGTAGGAGTTTAAATTTAATTAATAAAATCAGAATTGAAAGCTTGTTATGAAGCTATCTTTGATTCTTACAAGAACCCACCTGGTTCAGGAGTTCCCCTAAGGCAATCCCTAACTGCCCTTTGAACTGAATGGTTTCTTAGACCATTTCAGAGGGGCAGTTAAGAGTCAACCTCATTGCTGTGGGTCTGGGGTCACATAAGACCCTAAAGGGCATTCATGAACTAGATGGGTTTTTACAACAATCAAAGATAGTTCCATCAAAGCAAAATACTGCGGGTGCTGGAAAAACTCAGCAGGTCTGACAGCATCTGTGGAGAGAGAAACAGAGTTAACGTTTTGAGTCCATATAACTCTTCTTCAGAAGAGGGGGAGCCATACAGGCTCAAAATGTTCACTCTGTCTTTCTCCCCAAAGATAGTTTCATGGTCACCATTACTGAGGCCAGTATTTTAATTGAAGAATGCACTAACTGAAGTCAGATTTCACCAGCTGCCATTTGAACCTGCTCCCAGAGCATTAGCTTAGCTCTCAGTGGTTATTATACCAGTGACATTACCACTACGCCACCATCTCCCCTATGGAGGGCAATGATCTATAAACGGAGAGAAATGATGTCCTCTTGGGAGGCAACTGAAGAATGAGGGGATGTAAAGCTAAAATTAGAGCTCGGTTATTTAGGAGGGAAATAGGGAAGGGTTTTTTTTCACAAAATGTGATAGAGATCTGAAACACCCTCCCCCAAAAGGTTGTGGATGCCAGGGGACAGTTGGAGCTTTCTGGGTTGAGATTGATAGACTTTTGATGGGTAGGATTGCAAGGGATATGGAGCAAAGGTAGCTAAATGACGTTGAGGTTCATGTCAGCCATGATCTAAGTGAATGACAGGAGCAGACTCGAGGGGACGAATGGTCTCTTCCTGCACGCATGCTTTTTATAAGAATTATTATTTCAGTTTGGAAGTACTAACGTAGAAAGTAAATAGCAGAGGAGGAGGAGGATTGATGTAGTACTGCATCAATCTCATGGTATAACATTTATTTTGCCTGTTCCAAACAACATAGTCAATAAGATTAACCCTGATAAGAGCTACCTTATATATAAGCTTCCAATGATGAGGGCTGAAAGTGAACCTGTTCAAATAACAATGGGAGTCTCAGAGCACTGGCAGCCTGTGTCTCCACCAATGTTTGAAATACGTGCACTGCACAAAGCATTGTTCATTAAGGTGTATGAGAGACATGTTTTCAGCAGCTCACAAGATATTAACAGACAATATGCTTCATGTTTTGCACAAATACAGACACTGATCCATCATTATTAACGTGTCTGTTTCTGCAATCGGTGAGTTTTAGGTTTTAACACTTCAAGTACAGGTTTTAATTGGAATGCTATCACTGAAGTGGGCAATATTGTGAGTTGGGAGTCTGAATGCAGCTCAGATGATGGAATGAGTGTCTACTCTCTCTCTCTCTCTCCCCCTCTATAATACCTCCTGTGAAAAGAGTTTGGGACAGTTGCACACTGTTTCTATGCTCTTCTCCCAAGTGCTAGGTGATGGTACCGGGGCAGCAGTGCAATTCAGGGTCTTGTGCATTGTTGCACTAGCTCTTACAATACCTGAGCAGTGAGTGATAGACACTGACCATCGGTGCAAAAGGTACGAGCCTCTTCGCTTTGATGAACACAACAAAAAGATGATCACACACTGTAGCACCTTACACACATAGAATGTCCAGCACAGAAACAGGCATTCAGCTCATGCCTGATGTTTAAACTCCAACTGAGCCTCCTCCCATCCTTCCTAATCTAACTCTATCAGCAAAACCCACGATTCCATTCTCCCTCATGTGTTTATCCAGCTTCCCAATAAATGCATCTATATTGTTTGCTTCAACGATTCCTCATGATAACCAGTTTCAAGTTCCCACCAATTTTCTCTGGCGAAAATTGCCTACTGGATTTCTTGGTGCCTATTTTTGCTGTGCCCTACAAGTGGAAACATTCCATCCACTCTATCAAAACCTTGCATAATTTTAAAGCCCTCTATCTGGTCAGATCGCAGCCTCCTCTTTTCAACATCTAAATGAATTTTGTTAAACTTTTTTACAGGGCATCTCTTATAGATAACGTGTCAACTGACATGACATTGACTCTGCAAACTGAGAACATCCCAGACTGGATCACTGTACTGTTAACCAATCTCAACTGGGACAAATAAAATAAGCCAGGTCCATGATTGTCTGTACTTTGGAACCAATAAATTTTACCAACTAGGAGAATCCCTAGTTCCTTATGTTGAACATAAGAACAATAGTAAAATCAAAAAAGCACTAAGAGGTCTTGCTGCAGTACAACTCCTTGTGTGACATCTGTGTGCACCCTTGTCCAAACCAGCTATTCTCTTGCATGTACCTAGACCAAGAGCATCTCTATGCTATGCAACTGTGAATGACATGACCATTAATCTTGATCCTGTTCTTGCCTAATGTCTATGCCCAACCACATTTTACAGTATGATCATTTTCCTCAATTCTATCCGACAAACATTTGGACCAATTGTAGTGTCCATACTGCTCCTCTAGTTGATAGCAGCCAACTCGGTTGAGTATAGAGATTGATCATGGCGCCTTCTTGGCCCTATGGAACAGTAAATTCTCCAAGTGAGGGAAGTCGGTGCAATGTCAAAGTACGTTATATAATTCAATAAACTTCAGAAAATTCCGTGGGCTTGCCGCTCTTTGTAATGGACTAGTAGGCCAATAACTTTAATCACAGCGGATTCAGTGTTAGCTTGCTGACCCTTTGAGCTCCATCCATTTTATTGTCTGTGTCTGAAATCTGTTCTTGATTTCATTATTTCCTGCATTACTAAAGCTGTGTCTGAAAAGCTCGTCCTCTGTGTACATCTATCCATTCAATGAATCTGAATTCATAGACACTTGATTATTGAGGTCATGGGGTTGCAAGGTTCTGTTGAAATAAACTTGATGAGTTGCTGCATTGCAAAATGTTGATAGTACAACATAATAATCACATTGGGTCAGTGTTGGAGAAGGTCCAGCATCAACTATTGAGCACTGGTTTTATTTTGCTCCTTGATTTTTTTTTATTCGTTCAAGGGATGTGGGTGTCGCTGGCTGGGCCAGCATTTATTGCCCATCCCTAATTGCCCTTGAGAAGGTGGTGGTGAGGCACCAGGATTCCAGGATTTTGACCCAGCGACATTGAAGGAACGGCCGATATATTTCTAAGTCAGGATGGTGAGTGGCTTGGAGGGGAACTTCCATGCGGTGGTGTTCCCATCTATCTGCTGCCCTTATTCTTCTAGATTGTAGTGGTCGTGTGTTTGAAGGCTTGGCGAGTTGCTGCAGTGCATCTTGTAGTGTGCACTGGCAGTGGAGGGAGTAAATGTTTAAGGATGGGGGTGCCAATCAAGTGGACTACTTTGTTCTAGATGGTGTCAAGCATCTTGAGGATTGTTGGAGCTGCACTCACCCAGACAAGGGAGGAACACTCCAATGCACTCCTGACTTGTGCCTGGACATGGAGGACAGGCTTTGGAAAATCAGGAGTTGAGTTATTCGCCACAGAATTCCCAGCCACTGACATGTTCTGTAGTCACAGTATTTATATGGCTGGCCCAGTTAAGTTTCTGGTCAATGCTAACCCAGGGCATTGATGGTGAGAGATTCAGTGATGGTATTGCCATTGAATGTCAACCCATATTGCCAACTAAGCTTGAGTTAATGTTAATAGTTTCCCTACGTCCATCTCAGATGTTATTGGTAATAGTTTCTCCAGCCCATGTTTTAATGCAGTATAATCTTATGCATCATAAGAACAATATAAACGTTTGAGCTATCATGAAATGGATTGTCAGGAATTTAAAGATGTGAACTCATGAGCTCCCTGTGGATTGTATGGTGCGAACTTCAGAAAAGGACAAATGCAGGAATGAGGACAGCTCTTCCTATGATCTACTAGGCGCTAGCCATTACAACAACAAACCAATGAGCCATTGCATAAGGCCACCCACCTGCCAACACCATTAGCGCTTGGTCCCAAGGATGGCCATTGCGTCCAACATGCATCGTATCCCTGAGTGAAGTAGCGTTGATTCTCCAACTTTGTGTTCGTTTCTTGGCTATATTGAAATCTCATTTTTGCTCATCTCGCCATGTTGGCCCCCCCCTCCCCACCCCATTGTGATGATTGTGTCTCGTTCATAGACGAGCAGAAATGTCTAATGAGTCTGTGAAAAACATGCTGATTAGCAGATGTCCACTTTAGAATAATTTAACGAAGGAATCTCAGTTGCAGAGCGGTATAATGTAACCTGAATAAATGGTGCAGTTTAAGCACTCAACGCTAAAGGCCACCCATGAAACTGGGGAGAAGTTTCGAGGAGCGACATGGATAATTTTGGGCAGAAAGGGGTCCATGACTGAAGGGCAGGGATGATGTAAATATGGTCCCATGTAGACCCTCTGCATCTGCGTCTAAAGTACAAATCCACTGGACCTCGATGCAAAAGTCCTGTCTTTCTGGATCAGATGTGAAACAAAAAGCTTGTCGTTCTGTTCAGGGGAATACAAACGATCCCACAACATATTTTAGAACAAGAATGAGGAGATTTCTATTGCTTTGGCCAATACTTATCCCTTGATCAATGCTGGCAGAATCACTAAAAACTGGTCAGTTAACTAACTGTGGCGTCTTGCTGTGTGCAAACAATGACTCGACTTTAAGTACCAATTTGTTACCGACAGGGCCTAATGTGTCCCCGTAACTGATTAGTCAGATTTGGAACACACAGCTTGGGTGATTGAAACGTGCCCACAGCTACTGAGAGGCAGCTCACTGGTCTTTGCAATGTGCCACACCACGGAGTAGGTGCCAAAGAACCACTTCTGCATAATTTTTACACAGGCAATGCTATTCCACAGAGCGTGCTGGGGAAAATCAATGGGTTTTCTTTTATTTGTTCATGGGGTGTGGGCGCCAGCCAGACCAGCATTTATTGCCCATCCCTGATTCAGGGGGCATTTGTTTTTTTTTTTAGAAGTCAATCACATTTCTGTGGGACTGGAGTGACACGTCGTAGGCCACACCAGGTAAGGATGGCAGATTTCCTTCCCTAAAGGACATTGGGTGGTGGAGGCGGGTTGCCTCACATCCTTTGAAAAGTACCTGGATGAGCACTTGGCACGTCATAACATTCAAGGCTATGGGCCAAGTGCTGGTAAATGGGATTAGGTAGGTCAGGTGCTCCTCACATGTCAGTGCAGACTCAATGGGCCTCTTCTGCACTGTGTGATTTATGAACGAGATAGTTTTTTTTTTAAAATGACAATCAGCAATGGTTTTATGGTCATCATTAGAGTTTTAATTCCAGACATTTATTGAATTCAAATGCCACTGTATGCTGTAGTGGGATTTGGACCCAGGTCCCTAGAGCATTACCCTGGGTCTCTGGATAACCAGCCCTACAACAACACCATTACCTCCCCAAAGTTTGATTATAGGCTCTAGGATTGAACTCATGACCCCTGGCTTATAAGACCAGTGCTCTAACCACTGGGCCATGGAGCTACATCGGCTGATGGAAGTGTTGTGAAATGCTGAGTCACAAATACCCCATTGGACCACATGCTTTCCTCCAGGGCATTTGACAAAGGGAAGTTGCCAAATTGAGAATTGAATCATGCTTACTTGTCCCAGTGACCTACTTAGTGCTTTTGCACTCAACATTTGCAGTAGTGCTCTCCGTATTGATTCAAATAAGGTTACCACACCGATCTTGGAAATGGTTCAAATCCAACATGAATCAGGCCATTTCACTCTCTTGCATTCGGAGCTAACATTAATTATGTTATCAATGTAGCTGTACAATTAGCTTTAAAAAGAAGGACTCCATTGCAGAAAGCATCATTTTTATTTGCATGTAGACCACGCTTCCTATTCCACCAGCCAAACTGCCTGGAATTCTTCAGATCTAAGATGGGGGAAAATTAAAGGTTGTAGTATTTCCTGTCGTTATCTTCTTCAGTGAAAATGCCAACTTAACAAAGAAGGAAGAGGGTACATTTGTATAATGCTTCACATCTCCTTAGGATGTCCCAAAGTAATCTGTCGCCCCGCAGTGCAGAGCTTGGGTTTAGTAGGCCAACTGGCCTGTTTCTGTGCTGTAAATGCTGTGAAGTAGCCAATGAATTCCCTTTCAAAGTGTTTTTAACATTGGCATCACAGCAGTTAATTGGCATTGTGCTAGGTTCCCAGCACTGACATAAATGACATGCTGTATAGACTGATAGAAGAATGTCAGCCAGTAAACTCTGCTGTGCTTTGAAAATTATGTCCACTTTATTAGGCAGACGGTACCTCTGTATAGGGTGCACAGCACGAAAACAGGCCATTCAGCCCAACCAGTCCATGCTGGTGTTTATGCTCCACTCAAGCCTCCTCCCACCTTTCCTAATCTAACTCTACCATCCTAACCTTCTATTCCCTTCTCCCTCATATACTTGTCTAGTTTCCCTTTAAATGTATCTATACTAACCACTTCAACTACTCCCTGTGGGAGTGAGTTCCGCATTCTCACCATTCTCTGGGTGAAGAAGTTTTTTCTGAATTCCCTACAGGATTTCTAGGTGACTATCTTATATTTATGACCTCTAGTTATGCTTTTCCCTACAAGAGAAAACATTCTCTTTCAGTATCCACTCTACTATTATGCCCACAAGACATGAAAGAGATCATAAACTGTTTCAATCAAACCTTATTTTCTACTTATTTAAAAATTGACTTTGCTGGGCCAAAAACATGGCTGCTGCAGGTCACATGATTTGCAAGTTGACTACAGTCCTGGTAGCTTCCAATGGTAACTATAGAAGAAAGCTCAAACCTCATCCTTGTGGAATATCACACCTATCATTGTGTGGATCGATTACAATCAACAAAATAAGGGAACAACAGACAGTTTGTCTCCCAGTCTGAACTTACAACAAAGCAAGAGAGAGAGAGCCACCAAAACTCATTATACCTGTGGCGGCACAAGTAGCCACCATCTCACTCCTAAGGTGAACAACGGATTTCCACCAGAGGCATAGAAATTGGTTGTTAACCTGAAACTGACTCACCAATGGGCAACACCATGTGACCTAAGCTGTTGGAAAGCTTTAATGTCACATTCCTGGGCCCCCCCGGGGCAGTCTGCTGTTGGCATCCAGCCTGTCAACATGAAAGCAGGATTGCAGGCTGACAACGAGGCCTGCCTCAAGCCTAAACCGCCTCAAAACTTGGTTCTGCAGAAGATCCCTGCCATTGCCTACAGGCAGATCGAGCCTCTGCACACCAACCTCACCTTGCTGCATCATCACCCACTTTGGAGGAATTCAGCAACGCCCGGGGCTGAATTCTCTGGTCGGAGAGAGGGCCCCGCCCACGCTCGCCGACACGTTAAATGACGCGTGGTGATGTCAGGTGCGCGCCCCGACATCACCGCGTGTCATTTAGATTTTCAGTTCGGCGGACGCGCATTAACCTATTAAGGCCATTTAAAACCTAATTAACTCAATTAAATGAACTGCCCATCCAACCTTAAGAGTTGTCGGGCAGGCGAAGAGCCCAGGCGGCCTTCGCATTTTTCAGGAAACCCCATCCACAGGCGGGATGAGGTTTCATGAAGCGTTTTAAAACTTAATAAAAATCTTTACATTAATTCTTTGGCATGTCCCAGCTCACATGAGGGGACGTGTTTTAAAAGTTTTTTTTTCTCTCCTTTATTTAAATTTACACATGTCAAACTAATCTCCCTGAGGCACCTACGGAAACGACTCGGGGAGGAGAGGGGTGGATTTCTATGCTCTTCCACGTGCATGCGCGAAAGGGCACAGGAAACGACTCAGGGAATCCCACCACCCCCCCTCCCTGCTGCCCACACAGGGATCTGGGCGAGTGGCATGATGGGTGGGCCTTCATTGGCCCGCCCACATAAAATGGCGGCGCGGCCCCCATCAGGGGCACCAATCGGGTTCGCGCCTGCCCCCCAACCCCGCACAACCCCCCACCCCCCCCAACCGACGGGTGAAAATTGTTCCCCTGCTTGCTGAACCCGCCTGCTTGATTTAACTCCTACTTGATAGAACCCTCACTGGACTCTGACATTCGCGTGAATTAATATCCATATCGTTGGGCTCTTTCTTTTAATTTATTCCTAGTTGTAAAAATCATTTCTGTCCAATCGCCTTCTTGTGTGCCTGTGCTTGTGTGTATGTGTGGTTGTGATGGCCACCCTCCGGGTTTGAATGTATGAGTAAACCATACTTCTGATTTAGCCCTAAGAGAGGCTTTGCTGCGAGTTACTTTAAAATTGACTTCACAAACAGAGGGAACCAATGCAGAAAATTCTGGAAAAACTCAGCAGGCCTGACAGCCTCTTTGGAGAGAGAAACAGAGTTAATGTTTCGAGTCCGCATGACTCTTCTTCAGAGCTACTGAAGAAGGGTCACATGGACTCAAAATGTCAACTCTGTTTCTCTCTCTCCACAGACGCTGTCAGACCTGTTGCGTTTTCCAGCATTTTCTGTGTTTGTTTCAGATTTCCAGCATCCGCAGTGTTTTGTTTTCACAAACAGAATGTTCGGCGAAATGTGCCACAGTCTATTTCAAAAGTTAAAACGCCTCTGCTTACGGAGAGAAAATAAAGTTCAGTTTTCCTCTCTCGCCTGTCCATAACACTGCCAAAACCTTCCATAATTTTAAAGGCTTCCATTAGATCATCCCCCAGCCTTCTTTCTTCAAGGGATAAGAGACCCATCCTCTCAATCCTTTCCTGATATTTATATACATCCTGGAATCATCCTTGCAAATCTTCTCTGCACCCTCTCCAGTGCCCATATATCCTTTATATAATGTGGCAACCAGCACTCATTTGACACACAGCACTCACTCACTCACTGAAGTATCAGCCTAGATTACGTGCTGGTGCCCTGGAGTATACCATAGCCTTCCGAATCAGTGTCACCAACTTAGCCAGGCTGGCGTGAAGAATGTGGGCCAGTCTTTACCGGCTGCTTTGCATTCATGGATACCCACATTATCACAGAGATTGCAGTTGGCAGGCAGCCAAGGAGGGCAAAGGTCACACCAACATGGAAGATGGCTGCTATAGACTTCTGCCGTCTTTTAATTCTGGCCTTTTATACACCTTCAATTTACTTTGCTCCACCTTTGGTGACTGTGCCTTCAGCTACCTGGGCCCCAATGTCCGGAATTCCCTCCTTAAACCTCTCCACCTCTCTACCTCTCCTTTATGACGCTCTTCAAATCCCATATTCTTGGCCAAGTCGCCCCCTTCTATGGGGCTCAGAGTCAAATTTTATGCGATAACGGCCCTGTGAAGTCATTTTACTACATTGAAGAGGACTATATAAATGCAAGTTCTGGTCACCACATTATAGGAGGGATGAGATTGCTCTGGAGAGGGTGCAGGGGAGATTTACCAGGACGTTGCCTGGGCTGGAGGATCTGAGCTATGAGGAAAGATTGGATAGGCTGGGGTTGTTTTCCTTGGAGTAATCAAGGCTGAGAGGTGTATAAGATTATGAGGGGCATAGATGGGGTGGATAGGAAGGCACATTTTCCATTGGTAGAGGGGTCAATAACCAGGGGGCATAGATTTAAGGTAAGAGGTAGAAGGTTAAGAGGGGAGTTGAGGAGAAACTTTTTCACCTAGAGGATGGTGGGAGCCTGGAACTCACTGCCTGAAAGGGTGGTTGAGTCAAAAACTCATAACATTTAAAAAGTATTTAGATATTCACTTGCATTGCCATAGCCTCCAAGGTTATGGGCCAAGCGCTGGAAAATGGGATTAGTGTAGTCAGACCTTGGATTTCCAGCATCCGCAGTAGCTTTTAGCTTTTTGTTTTTAGTCAGACCTTTGTTGACTGGCGCCGACATAATGGGCCGAATGGCCTCCTTCTGTGCTGAAGATGTCTATGAGTCTATGAGTCATGTTGCTGTTATAGTGGGTGAATTTAAAAAAAGACAACTTAAAAATAATTGGAAACTTAGGATGGAAGGATGTGAAGGCATTAGAGCAGACGATTTATGAGAATGGCTCTAGGGATGAGGAACTTGAGTTATGTGAATAGATTGGGGAAACTGGGGCTGTCCTTGGAGAAGAGAAGGCTGAGAGGAGATTTGATAGAGGTATTCAAAATCACGGGGGGTCCACACAGAGTGGATAGAGAGAGAGAAACTGTTCCCATTGGCAGAAGGGACGAGGGCCATAGGGCACAGTTTTAAGGTGATTGGCAAAAGAAGCAACGGCGACATGAGGAGAAACTTTTTTCACGCGGCGAGTGGTCAGGGTCTGGAATGGGCTGCCCGGGAGTGTGGTGGAGGCAGGGTCAATCGTGGCTTTCGGGTAACATTTGAGTAATTATCTGAAGAGAAAATATTTGCTAGGCTGCAGGGAAAGGCCAGGGGCGTGGGACTAGCTGAGTTGCTCTTGTAGACAACCAGCACAGACAGGAGCAAACCAAACAACCTCCTTCTGTGCTGTAACTATTCCGTGGTTCTATGGAATGGAGAATTTCAAAATAAAAAAAGCTATTAATCAGATCTACAGTTACATTTGTTAACATTTTTTAAAAGGTGTGTAATTTTTGTCATAATTCGATAGAAATTGTTTCAATTACCTTCAATGAGAATTAAATTTTCCTAACAGCCTCCTTCAGTTATGCTTCCCAGCTCCTGTTAATAGCTGATCTCCCCACTAATTCTTTTCTATCATTTTGTTTACAAGCTTCAGACTACATGTTTTCTTCTTCCTTAACGGCCTTACGTTAGAGACATCATTAACATCGCTGATTATGACACAATGATGACTAGCGCAGACTGCAATAGTGTAAATAGGCAACCACTCATGTCAAGCTCGAAGGTCTGTTGTGCAGTAGTCCTGCTCCATTGACTAGTGTCAAAAACCAAAAAGAGAATATTTACACAATAAATCAGAGAAGCTAATTAAACGAGCAGGATATTGATTGCATTGAATGAATTCTGCTGAAGGGTCGAATTGCTTTGCTTGGGTCTGACATGACACTATTCAGGAGTGTAAAAAAGCGGAAGTCAGGATTTAAAGTGGTGGATGGGTGTGGCGGGGGGAGCTGGCTGGTGGAGGGGGGAGCAGTTTTAGCCATGAGGAGAGTCTTGCAGGAGAGAGCTCGAAAAGAAGATTGAGGGAGGATTGCAAAATGTAGGTTAAAATGTTGAGATGTCCACAGGTGAGTGGTCTTTTTTAAGAGTGTGTGTGTGCTGCACTAGTGCCTCTAGTTAGATCAGACCGTAAAAGACTATTTTTCATTCACTGTACAATGGATAAGTAGAATAAGCGCCTGAGAAAAGATTGATAGTAATTTGTTCAAGTGAGAGCTATACAGAACCACTTTCGCTGGCCAATATTTATATCCCGCAATCAACTTCATTAAAAGACATTATCTATTATCACAGTGCTGGTTATGGGAGCTTGTTTTTTCCAAATAGCCTACTGTATTTCCTACTGTGGTGACTACACTTCAAAAGTATTTAATTGGCTGCCCTGAGGTCATGAAGGGTGCTATATAAATGCATGTCTCTCATTTTCTCTCTTATTTGGTGAGGATGGAACTAAAGGCTGAAGGGTTTATGTGTCAGTTACGTTGCTTTCTCTGCCCTCAAGAGAAACCCCCCGCCTTGGAACTGCCCATGGGGCTAGAATCAGTGTGAAGGTAGAATGGACATAGCTTGTGCATGAAGCCTTTCTGTTCGGACAAGTTGTGTTTTCTCATTCAACACTTTCCTGCAGAAACATTTCTGTGCAGGAGGAGGTCCATTCAGCCCATTGAGCAACTCTAACCCTATTCCTTCACCCTTTTCCTGGATTCCTTTCATCTTTTTCCCTTTCAAAGGAAATGCTATCTCATTCCCTAGATGAGCCCCAAATGACTCAACTTATAACCTTAAAATTAGAGCGGGGCCTTTCAGGAATGATGAGAGGGGGCACTTCTTCACGCAGAGGGGAGTGGGAATCTGGAACTCACTCCCCCACCCTCCACCCCAAAAAAAGCAATTGAAGCTGGGGGCCAAGTGAAAACCTTAAAACTGAGATTGGTAAATATTTGTCAGGTTAAGGGTATTAAGAGATGGGACCAAGATAGGGAAATGGAGTTGAGCAGAGATCATCCACAATCTAACTAAGTGGCAGCACAAGCTCCATTGACTGAATTGCTTCCTCCTGTTTCTATCTTCAATAACCACCTCTATTGTGTTCTATGTTCTCATAATCCAGGACATGAAAGAAAATTTCTGACCTCCCCTTTCCTGTTTTTCATGTTGGTTGTAAATTTACAGTTCCCAATTCACCAATCCATGAAGGTAACCTTTCACTTGTCATCCTCCAAAACTGTTGAACTTTCTATTAGATCTCCACCTAACCTCTCTGCTCCATTGGATGCAACCCTAGCTTTTCATGTCCTATCATTATTAACAATGTCCATTCATCTCGCTTTAACAAAATGACTCTACCCTTGCATGGCTTTAATGTCCTTTCTACAATAAAATAATCCAACTGTGTAGTGACAAAGAAATTCATCATCAATGTCCTGGATTACTGTCCCTTTATGTAGAGGTCTATTTGCTTTCCATTCATGGCTTTTTCTAACTGTGTTCCCACCATAAGAGTTTTTTTTAAAACTTACTTCGAATTCAGCCAGTCCAAGTGCAAATGTTTCCCTCTTGTACTTCCTATTTCGGTAACGGTTTCTAAACATCATGAAGGAGCTTGTGGAGTGCCCTGGTCAAATCGGGATTCAGGGATGATATATCAGTGTGGTTGTGGCAAATGTGGAAACATGTGGACAGTCAGTCGCTGGTGGAGAGGACAGGGTGACCATCCATCTATCTGTACACATTCACCTGAGGCTGGCTAGTGACTTGCTGTGAATCAAGCCTGGTCAGATTGGTAACTCAATAAGGCTTATGCTACTGAGGCTGCAAGGTTTGAGTGCTTCAACCAACACCTAAAAACAACAGGTTACCTGGTTATTTATCACATTGTTGTTTGTGGGAGCTTGCTGTGCATAAATTGGTTACTGTGTTTTCTATATTGACTATACTTCAAAAGCACTCCATTGGCTCTAAAAAGCACTTTAGGACATCATGAAATCTTGAAAGGTGCTATGTAAATGAAAATTCATTCTCTTTTTATTCAGTCTACTCTTTGAGTGTGAGGCAATGGTTATTGACTTATGCTAGTTAATTGTGGTCTACTACTATTCTATTACTATTCTCCTATTCTCCCGCTGCACCTTTAGGGGCGAGACTATTATAGTTTGGAGACTGGAATGTTAAATTTTCATCTGTTTTAGGAACAAGATCACTGGCTTTCCCCCTGGACCTTCTCACCTTGAAGATATTGTGATGAAGTGTGTCCATGTGCCAGCCCTTTGTGCTCTCCACATAGCTATAAACTCAGTCAGTTAAAGGCAGTTCAGCACTTTTGCACATGCTGTTGGGTTAACAAACACCAGAAAGGCACTTACCACAGGCCTGTGGCACCTGAGGTGAGAGGTTTATGTGGAGAGGCTGAGATTAAGTTCCTTAGGGTAGAGCAGGTTAAGGACAGATTTCTGTGAAACCTTTCCTTAGTCAGAATTCTAGAGGGTTCTAAATGAGGAGAAACTGTTTCCACTGGCAGGAAATTCGGTAACCAGAGGGCACAGGTTTAAAATAATTAACAAAAGAGTCAGAGGGGGCAATGAGAAGAATTTTTTTACTGAATGAATTGCTGTGATCTGGAATGCGCTGCCTGAAAACGCAGTGGAAGCAGGTTCAATGGCAACCTTTGAAAGGGAATTAGACAAATGCTTAGAGAAAAAAATAATTTGTAGGGCTATGGGGGGATGGTGGGACTAATTGGAGAGCGCTTTCAAAGAGCCGGCACAGACACAATGGGCTGAATGGCCTCCTTCTGTGCTGAATAACTCTATGGCTCTTCTTCGTGAAGGTCTGCTCCTTGATCTCAAACATTGGGTTATATAAACCCTTTTGCTTATTTACTTGGCCATATTGGGAGCCTCAGTGGCTGATGCCTTCCACTCCCCTTGTCACTAGCGGGGTCTATATAAAAGGGGATTCGTCATCATGAAGCTCTCCTTCCTCTGACGGCACTCTCTAGGTCCGAGCCAAGAGATTCAAACACTGATTTCACACTGTACAAGATCTGTGTCTTCCCACTGCAGCTGTCTGAAGCCCAAAAGCGACATTTTGCAGCAGTCACTGAGCTAGGAGAGCCATTCTTACTGCTGTATATAGTGACAATGCTATTCCCAACTGGAATCAAGACAACAGGGTAATCCCGCTGTCAGTCATACCTGGAGACCACACTGCTGTATGTGACCGGCATTCATTTGATGCCCAGCATGTCTATTATCTAATTTTCCTCCATGCATTATGTTTGCTGCGGAAACTACAGTCCTTTCATCAAGAGGAGTTGCGGTTATTTTGCTCATGAGTTCTGGTTGCTGCAGCTCGAGACTCTGATATGAAGACAGTCTATTCTCAAGCTTGGTGTCACATTTGACCCTGAGATGAGCTTGTGCCCTCATATTCACAACACCCCTAAGACCACCTATTGCCATCTTCGTAACATTGGCCGACTTTGCCCCTTCTGAGCTGAGCTCCTGCTGAAACCCTCACCCACACCTTTTTACCTCTAGGCTTGACTGTTCTAATACACTCCTAGCTGGTCTCCCACATTCTACTCTCTATAAACTTGAGGTCATCCCAAAAGTCTGCTGCCCTTGTCTTAACTCGCACCAAGTCCCATCCCCCTATCACCCCTGTGCTCACTGACCTACATTGGCTCCCAGTCAAGCACCATCTTGATTTTAAAATTCTCATCCTTGTTTTCAAATCTCTCCATGGCCTCACCCCTCTCTATCTCTGTGATCTCCTCCAGCCCCACAGCCGCCTGAGACATTTGCACTCCTCTAATCCTGGCCTCCACTGAATTCCCAATTTTAATCGCTCCACCATTGGGTGGCCGTGCCTTCAGTTATGCACGCCCCAACTTGTAGAATTCCCTCCCTACGCTCTCCCCATCTCTCCCTACCTCGCTTTCTTCCTTTAAGACACTCCTTAAAACCTACCTCTTTGACCAAGCTTTTGGTCATCTGACATAACTCCCTGTTTGCTCGGTGTCGTACATTAGCCAGAACTTTCCGGCCCCACCTGCTGGCGCGGTCTTCCGGTCCCACTGAAATCAATGGACTTTTAAATGGCTCACTGCATTCGCGTAGCGGGATCAGCTGCACCGGGGGGGGTGGTGGAATATCCCAGCCATTGTTTCATAAAGTCCCTGCGAAGCTCCCTGGGACTTTTTTATTATGTTTAGCCACTATATAAATATAACTTGTTGTTGTTAAATAGACTCTGCTGATTTCTCTAAAGTAGACTCTGTTTGCTGTTTGCTGTGACATAAACCCTGCTTGCGGTTTGCTGCTAAATAGACCCGTAGTCTCCCCACCCTCCAACTCATTATCATCCCTGTGTCAATAGATGCTCAGCATTTTTTTGCAGTGACCTTGTGCTACACGAGCAAGCTTAGCTCACTAATGAAAATAGCTTCACCTGACCCTCCCCACGAGGAATCCCCATCACCACACGATTCAAAAGCAGCTCATTGTATCAGAGACCTGTTAGTCTCACAGGCTTATGGTTAGAGACCACTTGACCCTCCAAGACTGTTGAGTCAGTTTAAGTTCCGGCGTAGCCTCGATCCAGTCTCTGAGGGAGATGGTGTGGAGCAGGAGGCAAGTGTGAACCCGAGGAGGAAGGCAGACGGCGATCACGGGGCCTTTGCTTATGCTGCTGGTCCCCTCGGCAACCCTAGTCGAGTAAAATGGGCCTTTAATTTGTCCCCTTACGAGGAAAGCTGCCTGCAGTTCACATCTGGATTACCTCCCTGCAAATTGCCTGGTGCTGTTGTTGCACATTAAGGGCCTCTGCTCATGGTCCGTCCCAGTAAAAAGAGCAAAAGCTACGATAAAGCAGCAGGGAAGGCAAATCAAAAAAAGCAGAATTCATTGTTGCTGTCCAATTTGTGGCCTCCTCTCCCAAAGCCAGTGGTTCCCTATTGGCATAGAATTACTTAGAATATACAGCACAGGAACAGGCCATTCAGCCTAACTGGTACATGCTGGTTTTTCTGCTTCCTCCCAATCCCCCTATCATCTCACCCCATCAATATATCCTTCTACCCCTTAGCCCCTTGTGGGTTTTACACAGCTTCCCCCTTGAATGGCTTCTATGTTATTCACCTCAAACACTACCTGTGGGTTACGCGCTCCACATTCTCACCACTCAGGTGCAGCGAGGGGACTCAAATCAGCCTACGGGAATCTCATCCCAGTGATGTCGCTGATAAGCCAGTTGCTGTCAACTTGGTTGAAAGTTGACATCGAATGGGGTCTACGTTCTAAAAGAAAACAGGAATCTTATTTCTTTAGTGCCAGAGCGAAACAAAGTGGTACGTGTTCAAAGGTGAACGTTTGCTTTTTGAGTGCCCACGTACAGCACAGAAGGAGGCCATTCTGCCCATCGTTCCTTCTAAGGAGCTAACAGATTCATCCAGCTCCCCTTACTCTTTCCCCACCGCCCCGCAAATATTTCCTTTTCAAGTGTTTACCCAATTCCTTTTTGAACGTTAATATTGAATCTGCTTCCACCACCCTTCCACCCAGCACATTCCAGATCAGAATAACTCACTGTGCAAAAGAGAGTTATTCTTACCTTAAAGGCAAAATACTGCGGACGCTGGAAATCTGAAACAAAAAAAATAATTGCTGGCAAAGCTCAGCAGGTCTGGCAGCGTCTGTGGACAGAAAGACAGAGTCAACGCATCGAGCCCATATGAAGAACTGAAGAAGAGTCATACGGACTCGAAACGTTAACTCTGTCTTTCAGTCCACAGGTGCGGTCAGGCCTGCTGAGTTTTTCCAGCAATTTTTGTTTCTGTTTATTCTTATCTTACCCTAGTTTGTGGCTGTGACGCTCAGGATTATTAACTGAGTCATCTCCAGTAACCGAACACTGTGGACATGTCTACTGATCCCACCATGAAAAGTAAAAAGTTGCATACACGAGATTCTGTTTGTTTTGTGGTTACTGTGCCCGCTGTTTGTAATGCTTCACTTAAAGTGTGTGTTTTTAGATTCTAAATGGTTATTTAAAAAAATTATTTGGGCGGTGGACGCTGGTGTAGTGATATTGTCACTGGGCTAGTAATCCAGAGGCCCCAGGTAAAATGTAATGTAAAAGCAAAATACTGCGGATGCTGGAAATCTGAAGCCAAAACTGAAATTGTTGGAAGAACTCAGCAGGTCTGGCAGCCTCTGAAGAAGAGTCATACAGACTTGAAAAGTTAATTCTGTTTCTCTCTCCACAGATGTTGCCAGACCTGCTGAGTTTTTCCAGTGTTTTCTCTTAGCCCGGACCAATGCTCTGGTGACATGGGTTTAAATCCCATCGCGGCAGCTGGTGGAATTTAAATTCAATTAATAAAATCCGGAATTGAACGCTAGTCCCAGGAATGGTGGCCAGTAAACCGTTGTTGATTGCTGTAAAAACCCTAATGCCCTTTAGGGAAGGAAATCTGCCGTCCTTACCTGGTCTGGCCCTACAGCAGTGTGGTTGACTCTTAACTGCCCTCTGAAATGGCCGAGCAAGCCACTCGTTTCAAGGGCAATTAGGGATGGGCAACAAATGCTGGCCTCGCCAGCGACACCCACATCCCACGAAAGAATACATAGTACAATGTGCCTTCATCTCTTGGTACCGTGCTACTTAATAAGGCTTTATTGCACTGTAGCATTGCCCCTGGTGTTGCTTTGTTGTCTAATCGATGAGGCATTTCCTCCTGGTGGCCGGGTGTCAGTCTAGGTCTGATAACGCCCCTCCGAAGCCCCTCGGGATGTCTTACTACGTTAGAAGTGTATATAAATGCAGGTTGTTGTTATTAAGTTGATCAGCTGACCTTTACACCTGTCACGTGACCGACTAATCATACAGTGCCACATCCAATCAATGTCACCGGGGGAGGGACAATCTTCAATTGCGTTTTTTGGAGTGTTTTAGAGCCTGCTAGGAACCACCAAATACAATAAGGGCCAGGATAATAGCAACAATTTAAACAGAGCACTGACAGAGTGAACTGCTGCATCTTGAGGGATGTTGCACTGTTTGATGTTATTTTCTTGATGTTCGAACTTCACCAAGGCTTTGGTACTTTGCTTTCCATTAATTGCTTTTTCTATTGATTTTCTTTGCATACCAGCTGTCTGACATCACAACTTTCAAAAGCCCATTGTCCAAACACACGGCTATCTGCGCTCTCATTGAACAACTTGTTAAAAAAAATGATTCGCAGCCCAGGAACATATTCAGAGCATTGTTATAATATGGAACATAGTTCATCAAGCTGTTCCCATGGAAAGGCCTACCCGCAGGGCTGAGATCCTCAGTGCAGTACATCCCCACCATCAAAATAAACAGGGAGGAACATTAAGTAAATTAAGTACTGTGGTAATGACTGCTAATCTCAAGCCTTGTTAGACCGCACTTGGGATACATCCTCCTCTGTTTCGGCTGCCCCCAAAAGTTTGTCACCATCCTCCACCTGCTCCACAATGACATGCAAGCCGTGATCCTGACCAACTGACCCACCACTGACCCAATCCACGTTCGGCCCCTGGGTCAAGCAAGGCAGTATTGTCACACTGACACTCTTCTCAATCTCCCTTCCCAAGATGCTTCATCTCACCCTCAACAAGCTCCCCACTAGAGTGGAGCTAAACTACAGAACAAGCGGGAACCTGTTCAACCTCTGCCACCTCCAGGCCAAATCCAAGGTTGTCCCATCCTCTGTTATTGAACTCAGCATGCAGACAACGCTAAACATCCATAAGACAAAGGTCCTCTACCAACCTACCCTCTCCACACCACCCACGCCCCCCATCCACCGATTATGTCAACAAGAGCAGGCATTGATGACAAGGTTCAACACCACCTTCAGTGTGCCAGCGCTGCCTTCAGCCACCTAAGGAAGATTTTGTTTGAAGACCAGGACTTCAAACCCAACACCAATCTCATGGTCTACAGAGCAGAAGTGATACTCACCCTCCTATACGACTCAGAGACATGGACTATATACAGCAGGCATCTCAAAACTCTGGAGAAGTACCTCCGCAAGATCCGGCAAAGGCAGGATAGGCGCACCAACGTCAGTGTTCTCGCTCAGGCCAACATCCCCAGCATCGAAGCATTGCCCACATTTGATCAGCTCCGCTGGCCGGGCCACGTCGTCCACATGCCTGACACAAGACTCCCGAAACAAGCATTTGACACAGAGCTTCGACACGGCAAGTAAGCCCCAGGAGGGCAGAAGAAATGCTTCAAGGACACTCTCAAAGCCTCCTTGGAAAAAGTGCAACATCACCACTGACATCTGGGAATCCCTGGCCCAACACTGCCCCAAGTGGAGGGAAAACATCCAAGAAGGAGTTGAACACCTCAAGTCTCATCGCCAAGGGATATCTGAAGCCAAGCGTCGACAGCGAAAGGAGTGCGTGGCAACCCGGGCACCCCACCCACTTGTTTCCCCCCCACCACCATTTGCCCTCCCCCACCTGTGGCAGAGACTGTAGATCGCGCATTGGACTCTTCAGTCACCTGAGAACTCATTTCTAGTGTGGAAGCAACACACCCTCGACTCCGAGGGACTGACTAAGAGAGAAGAAAACTTTGCACAGTTCTGGTCTCTCTAGAAAAATGGTATAGAGGCACTGGAGATGGTGCAAAAGAAGATTTGCATGGATAATACCATACTGAGAGGTTTTTTTTAAATTCACCCACGGGATGTGGGTTTCACTGGCTGGGCCAGCATTTATTGCCCATCCCTAGTTGCCCTTGAGAAGGTGGTGATGAGCTGCCTTCTTGAACCGCTGCAGTCCATGTGGGGTAGCTACACCCACAGTGCTGTTAGGGAGGGAGTTCCAGGACTTTGACCCAGCGACAGTGAAGGAACGGCGATATAGTTCCAAGTCAGGATGGTGAGTGGCTTGGAGAGGAACTTCCAGGTGGTGGTGTTCCCATCTGTCTGCTGCCCTTGTCCTTTTAGATGGTAGAGGTCGTGGGTTTGGAAGGTGTTGTCTAAAGAGCATTGGTGAATTGCTGAAGTACATCTTGTAGATGGTACACGCAGCTGCCACTGTGCATCGGTGGTGGAGGGAATGAATGTTTGTGGATGGGGTGCCAATTAAGCAGGGCTGCTTTGTCCCAGATGGTGTCAAGCTTCCTGAGTGTTGTAGGAGCTGCACTCATCCAGGCAAGTGGGGGGTGTTCCATTACACTCCTGACTTGTGCCTTGTAGATGGTGGACAGGATTTGGGGAGTCAGGAGGTGAGTTACTCACCACAGGATTCCTAGTCTCTGACCTATTCTTGTAGCCACAGTATTTATATGGCTAGTCCAGTTCAGTTTCTGGTCAATGGTAACCCCCAGGACGTAGATAGTGGGGGATTCAGTAATGCCATTGAGTGTGAAGGGGTGCTGGTAAGATTCTCTCTTGGTGGAGATGGTCACTGCCTGGCTTTGGTGTGGTGTGAATGCTACTTGCCACTGGTCAGCCCAAGCCAGGATATTGTCCAAGTCTTGCTGCAATTTAAGGGGAAGCTAGAAAAGCACACGAGGAAGAAAGGAATAGATGATTAGCATAGAAGATGAGATATAAGAGGGATGGGAGGAGGGTTGTATGGAGACTAAACACCAGCGTTGACCAGTTGTGCTGAATGACCTCTTCCTGTGCAGCAAATTCTATGTAAATGTAACTTCACTCAAGGGGCAGGTTCCTTTTGCTGGTTTTATAATCACAGACAATATACTGTGTGCTGACTTCATGCTGATCAGTCACTACACCTGCTGAGGCAACCTTCAATACAAGAACGCACACATGAGGGATCTCCAGTAAAAGCCAGTGAGAGACAGGTACAGACATGTTGCAGCTAGGGGTCAGAGATATGAAACACATTCACAGAGAGTCCTTCTAGTGTGGGGCTTCACTTCCTACAGGTCGGTCAAAACCACATTACACAGACACTAGTGAGACTGTTAAATTATGAAGTGCTTTGGTAGGGTAAACGTTAAGAAGCTACTTCTACTTGTCAGCTCTCACATCTGACTCAGAGCTTGTGGGTTCAAGTCCCACGCCAGTGCTTGGAGTTCAAAAATCTAGGCTCACGCTCCCTGTGCAGTACTGAGGGAGTGCTGCACTGTTGGAGGTGCTGTCTTTTGGATGAGAAGTTAAACCGCCCTCTCAGGTGGATATGAATGTCCCCATGATGCAGAAGAGTTCTCCCCTGTGTCCTGGCCAATATTTAACCATCAACCAACATCATAAAGAAAAGATCACCTGGCGATTATCACATTGCTGTTTGTGGGAGCTTGCTGTGCGCAAGTTGACTGCTGTGCTTCTTACATTAAATCAGTTAGACTTAAAAAAAACACTTGATTAGGTGTAAAGTGCTTTGGGATCCCCTAAGGTCTCAATTGAAAGGCACTGTATAAATGCAAGTCTTTCTTCATTACGGAGTCCGAAATCAGAGGCTATCAATATAAGATACTCTCTAATTAACCCAATCAGGAATTTAGGAGAAACTTCTTTGCCCAAAGAGTGATGAGAATGTGGAACTTGCTCCCGCAGGGAGTGGTTGAGGTGAATAATATTGATGCACTTAAGGGGAAGCCAGTTAAACACATGATGGAGAAAGGAGTAGAGTGATACCCTGATAGGGTGAGTTAAAGTAAGGGGCATGTAGACGTTCATGTGGAGAGTAAACAACAGCATGGTCCAGTTGGGCCATATGGCCTGTTCCTGTGCTGTAAAATCGATGATACTCAGCAATGCTAAGCTCCTGTTGATTGCAAGAATAGATAAAGTCCGAGGGAAGTTAAAAAGCCTCGCATCTGATTGAAGTCTGGGAAAGAACTTGTTAGGATAAGAGAGAAGCTGATGAATTTTGACATACGCACAGTGAAAGGGAAGGTCACAGGTCACGCTGACTGGAGAACTCGCAACACGTTGAGAATGCGGAGACGATTCCTAACTGCAGTGGAGAAATGGTGAGGGAGCTGGAAGCTAGGCTGTGTTTCCTGCTGCAGCATTGTTAGGACCTTTGCTGTAATACATCTGCCCATCATTATAAGCCCAGTTTGTCAGAATCAACCCACCCCCCCACCACCGACTCTGGGTCATCCAGGCACACTGACATGTTTCACAACTGAACAGAAGCGACGTGCACCTGGTGGGCTGCACTTTGCTGAGGGCTTTGAGGTCTGTTTGCCCACCTTGCTTTAGGCAGCACTCGCAGTCTTTTTTTTTTGTAAAAATATACTTTATTCATAAATTATCTTCAATCACATTCGAAACCATTTCAAAAACAACATTACAAGGGTACAATCCAGGTTAAACTTTTACAAAATGTATCACCAGGTGCATCAGTACAAACAATATTACAGTCATTTACAGCCTTTCATTTTGATCTGTACAGCCCGAGGGGCTCTAAACAGTTCCCAGTCTCTCGGTGCGCTGTGGTAGAAAGGTCTTAGACAGCGACCCTTCCCCATTGCGCCTTTGCGGCAGCTGCCCCAAGCTTTAGTGCGTCCCTCAGCACGTAGTCCTGGACTTTGGATTGTGCCAGTCCGCAACAATCGGTCGGGGACAACTCTTTGTGCTGGAAGACCAACAAGTTTCGGGCAGACCAAAGCGCCTCTTTCACCGAGTTGATGATCCTCCAGCTGCAGTCGATGTTTGTCTCGGTGTGTGTCCCTGGGAACAGCCCGTAGAGCACAGAGTCCTGTGTCACAGAGCTGCTCGGGATGAACCTCGACAGCAACCACTGCATCTCTCTCCAGACTTTCTTTGCAAAGGCACAATCCACAAGGAGGTGAACAACGGTCTCTTCCCCACCACAGCCACCTCGAGGGCAACGTGCAGAGGGGGTGAGCCTCCTGGCGTGTAGGAAGGATCTGACGGGGAGGGCCTTTCTCACCACCAGCCAAGCTACGTCTTGGTGCTTGTTGGAAAGTTCTGGCGATGAGGCATTCTGCCAAATGACTTTGACAGTCTGCTCGGGGAACCATCCCACAGGGTCCACCCTCTCCTTTTCCCTCAGGGCCTCTAGGATGTTACGTGCTGACCACTGCCTGATGGACTTGTGGTCAAAGGTGTTTTTCTGCATAAATTTTTCCACCAGGGACAGGTGGTACGGCACGGTCCAACTACTTGGAGCGTTCCGCGGCAGCGTGGCCAGACCCATCCTTCGCAACACCGGGGACAGGTAGAACCTCAGCACGTAGTGACACTTGGTGTTTGCGTACTGAGGGTCTACGCACCGCTTGATGCAGCCGCACACAAAGGTGGCCATCAGTATGAGGGCGATGTTGGGCACGTTTTTTCCCCCTTTATCTAGAGGCTTGTACATCGCGTCCCTGCGGACACGATCCATTTTCGACCTCCAGATAAAGCGGAAGATGGCTCGAGTGATCGCCGTCGCGCAGGAGTCTGGAATGGGCCAGACCTGCGCCACGTACAGCAACAGCGAGAGTACCTCACACCTGATGACCAGGTTCTTACCCGCAATGGAGAGGGAGCGTCGCTCCCACATGCCCAGTTTCCTTTTCACCATAGCCACTCGCTCCTTCCAGTTTCTAACGCATGCCCCGGTCCCTCCGAACCACTCGCAGTCATCAGCGCCAGGCTTCACAGGTAGCACCACATCGCTTTTAGGGGGGGCTCACGGGCGGGTCTCTACCTACCAGACCAACTGTAAGGTGGGGGTGGCTTTTCAATGGCTGCAGGGCTGGGTCTTGCTTGGGGAAGGGGGAGAAGTGGCCTCAGGCAAGGGAAGAGGCTGCAGGGCAAGGGCTGTACTGGGGAAGGAGGGTATCCCAGGGTGTGTGTGTGGGGACACATGTTGATCTGTGCAAGTGGCCTCAAGAGGGTGAGGGCTGAGGAGGCAGTCTCCAGAGGAGATGAGGCCAGATGGGCATGTGAGGGTGTGTGTGAGAGAGTGAGTGGTGATGTCCCTTGAGCTGGCAGTGAGTGAGATGCCAGTGAATGTGTGATGCGCTTGTGAGTGTGTGAATTTAGAGCGAGGAGATGGCTGCCTTACCCTGGTGGCACAGATGATCCATTTTCTGCACTGGATGGCTGTTCTCTTCTGTGCAGCATTGGCACGGACCACCCTTGCCACCGTTTACCAAGCCAGAGTGGTGACACTGGTGGGCCTCCTGCAGCCAGGACCAGGATAGAGGACATCGTGGTGACCTCCAACGGTGCCCACAAGGCATCCCAGGGATGTGTCACTGATCGGAGGGGCTGCAGTCTCCTTGCCTTTCGGGGCCATGTCTTCTGTGGGGCAGTCCTGGGCTGGAAGCACTGAGAGGTGTGCGCGTGGCTGCACTTTAAATATGGTGCCCGGTGTGAGGAAGTGGCGAGGTAACAGAGCGGCAGGCGAAACAGAGGCCGCCCGCCAGGGTAATGGTGTGTTTGCAGGGAATGTATGATTAATGAGGTGGGATTGGGATTATATGGTGCGAAAAGCCGCCATTGCAGCCAACAGGTAAAGCTTTCATTGTCCTGCCTGCTGCCGCACTTAGTGCAAACCTGGGACGATTCCTCCCAGAGTCTTGGAAATGGTGACCGTGGCCCACCTGGTTCACTAATGCCCCCTTTAGGGAAGGAAATCTGCCATCCTTACCTGGTCTGGGCCTACATGTGACTCCAGGCCCCCAGCAACGTGGCTGACTCTTAACTGCCCCTTTGAGATGGCCGAGGAAGACACTCAGTTCCAGGGCAATCAGGGGTGGGTAACCAATGCTGGCCTTGCCAGCGACACCCACATCCATGAGAAAAGGAAACACATCCCTCTCTACTGGTGAGATGGGAACGTCTCCTGTTCATTATTCCTCCAGCGCTGTAAAGATCCAGGTCTTGATAAGGGGCCAACATTTCTACATCTTTGATCTCCAACATTGAGCAAGAATGGCAGTAATCAGCAGAAAGCTGGGGTTTGGTTCCTGGGTATACACTTTTACCCCATATGAAATCGCTAAAGTAACAACATTGTTGCCCGGCCAGGGAAGCCTCACCTCCTGATAAGTAATAGGAAATGTTGAGGCCATTTGACCTTTCTTTCATCAGGTCGTGGTATCCCAAAGGTTAGATCGGCATTAGCTACACGCACGTCCATTACATTTGTCCAAACTGTGGACTCCAAACCTCCATCGTTCTTTCCTCCCTACAACCCAGTCTTGTAAAACTCAATCCTGGCGTCATCAGCAACAACTCCAACCCTGTGCATTAACATAGCGCCTTTGATGTGATCAAATGCTCCAAGGCGCTTCACAGGAGCATGATGGAACGAAACTTGACATCTCAATCACTCAACTTCCTGATACTATTCCTGGCCTAACCCGGTGCAGTCTTTGCTTCTTCATCTCGCTTTCTCAAATATAAAAAGCAATTAGCACAGTCACTGTCGAAGTCACTGTTTGCTGTTCTTACAGAAATTACCTACGTTGGAATTGGCAACGTTATGAGCAGATCCTCTGTAAGAATCCCTTGTGTAATCTGCTTCAGACTCCAAAATGCTAATTACGTTTTTTTTTTGACAATCCACATGAAGTTAGTTGTAATGCCTTTAGCCAAATATAATAACCAAACAACATTTAATGTCTTAACCTTTCTTCCTCTTACATCTCACTGATGCCTGTCCGGGTTGCCTTCAGCTGGTGTTTTGGGTGGTAACTTGGTCTTCCCTGAGGGAGAAGAATGGAATCCTGTGCGGACCTGGTGCTTATAGCTTAGTTCGGGGGGCAATGTGGGCTCATGTCTGACAGCAGCTCATCTATTTACTCATTCTCCACGGAGTCAGAGTAGCGTCTAAATATTCAACCGTGGGAAGAATATGCCCTCACCTTATGCTCCCTGTAAGCTTGAAGTCATCCGAGCCTCCACTCCATGTACCATAACCCGCACAAAGCCCTGCTCACCCATCACCCCCTGGGCTCGCTGATCTCTATTGGCTCCCATTCTATCAACACCTTGATTTTAAAATACTCTCCCCTCTATGGTCTTGCCCTCCTTATCTCTATAACCTTCGCCAGCTCTGCAACCCTCCAGAATTCCCAAGTCGGACCCTTGTTCATCCTGATTTTCATCGCTCTACCACTGGGGGGGCTGTTCCTGCAGCTGCCTGGGTCCTAATCTCTGGAATTCCCTCCCTAAACTTCTCCACCTCTCTCTCCTCCTTTGAAATGTTGCTTAAATCCTACCTCATTGACCAAGCTATTTGGTCAGCTATCCTAATATCTGGTATCTTGGAGTCAAACTTTGCCTGATAATAATCTTGTGAGCGACCTTGGGATCTTGTACCATGTGTAGGGAGTGCAACGAACGTTCACCAGACCGACTCCTGCGATGGCGGGTTTGTCCTATGAGGAGAGGTTGAGGAGACTGGGCCTGTACTCCCAAGAGTTCAAAGGTTAATGGGGGTCGGAGGAATGTGGAGTTGAAGCCACAATCAGATCAGCCATGATCTTATTGAATGGCCTATTCTTGCTCCTAATTTGCATGTTCGTATGTTCATATGTTAAAGCTGCTATATGTTGATGGGTCACCCACCTACCAACAGATATCAGTACACCACAGACACCATGCCTCAATTCACCAACCATTTCCACGGTGAATTTGAAAGGCTCCATACCGTTGCTTGATTTGTGCTGACTGAGAATAAAGCTCCTCCCCAGAAGCTCATACTCAGAAAATGTTTCACTGTACAAGCCTCAGGCCTCACCTCAAACAGGCACGGAAGAAGCTCAAATTTACCTAGTGTCACCTTCGTTCTGGCTGGTGTCCATCTTGCATTTGAGTCAGACAATGCTTAGTGTAAGCCCCACTCCAGGACTTGGGCACCTCAGAGCAGTACTGAGGGAGTGCTATCGTGTCTGAGGAGCCGTCTTTGCGATGATTATCTGTCTGCTCCTGTAATTCAGGTGGTTCCATCTGCAGAAGAGGCAGAAGCTCTCTCAATATCCTGGCCGAGATTTCATCCCTCGGTGAGCGTGGTTAATGGTTGGTCGTGGCTGATTTGGGATTAAGCTAGGTACAGAAGTGGGAGTCGCAGCATAACCAAAGAATCAGTCTCAGATATTTGTGAGATGTATACGATATAAATGCTTGAATTTCTTCTTCAGTGTAAAAAAAGGTAGGCTCATGGGGATTCAATTAAAATCTGTCACCAAATCGAATGATTCAGAAAACACAGACGTCTATATTTAGAGGGTATGGGGGGATTTCTGTGACAGGACTGGTACCCCTGAGTCATTGCCAGATGCACATTCCAGTTTCGAATGTGGGTAAGACACTGTCCCACAGTGTCCCCGGCTCTCACTCAGACCTCCAATCAGCTGGTAATGCACACGAGTGGGCATAACCGGGTACCTGGCCTCGGCTCATGAGCTAGACAGAGTTGAGGGTGTCATCAATCAACTTCATCTGATGTAGAGAGGGAATGGCACTCCTCTGAGTGCATGGAGTCCGGAACGATGGAGCAGACAGATGATCCCAGCAAAAGGACAATGGCTCTGGAGGCGGGCACCAAAAGACGTGGGACGCATCCAGGGAGGTTCTCCTGACGAAGCGGACTTGTGACCGGCCACCTCGAGATAAAAGTGCGACCTGCCGCGTATCATCCCATAGTTAGAAATGAACCCTAGTCACAAAAAATGCTGTTGCTCACAGTAGAAGCGACTGGAGCAACACTACAGCCAACCACCAGCATGAGGAAGGAACCTGAATAAGATATTTAGAGTGACGATAATGGGACTTGTGAAGAAGATGTCAAAAGCAACCTTGGGCTTGTTTTTGCTGCTTTCAGCTGTTGGGAGGGTGTAGGTTACAGATTGGTATGTCTTAAAGAAAGCTCGGTAGTCTTCTGGAGATTAACTGTAAATCTTTATTAACTACTAGAACTATTTTACACACGTACAGTAAAAGGTACAAGCTAAGGTCTCCATGCTTAGGTCTTTACACCTCTCTGCTCAACACCCCATTGAGCCTGAGTCTGGGTCATGCGCCTTCTTACATCACTGTGTGGGCGGTACAATACTCAGTCCCATATTAACCCAATATGTGCCGTACCCTTATACTACACCTCCTCCCCCGCCCCCCACCAAGTCTTTATCCACTGCATTTGGAGCTTTAGCAATTTACTCCAAGTCTTACATTGTTATCAGTCCCGTACCTTTCCATTGTTGTTACTACATTAGCTGTATTACTACATTACCCCATCTCCCCCCCTTCAAGTCCCTGAATTTAGAGGTTCAGGTGGTCTGGAGGCCTTACAACCCTTCCATATCTTGTTCGCAGCTCTGCCGGAGGAGTGGTAGGCTCTGTCATCGCTTGTTCTCCCTGTTGGCTTGGAGGCTGAGCTGGCACCTGGGTATTTTTCCATCCCTTCATGTTGAACCGCACTTGGTCGATCTAGCTGGTGCATCGATCGGCGGTTGCTGCTGCCCTAACTCGTTTTTTGCCAGGTGGGCGAACGTTGTGATTGCCTCCTCGTCGCTTCTTTCACTTTGTCCGTCGTCGTGTGGGCCGTCTCCATGTCCTCTGTGGCTGAGGGAGAGCGTTCCCGTGGCGAGAAGAAGGTGTCGTTGTTGCGCTCACCTCTGCTTTTTGGTGTTGGCTTTGGCATGCTGGCTGGGAGTGGCAGCATGTGCACAGCGCTGCAGGGTTGACCTGCTGTATTGCCATCGGGGCCAGAGGTAGAGGCTTCCCGGAGTGCTGACCACTCTCTTTCGCTTCTTCCACTGGAGGCGTTGTGGTTACCTCCTGCATGGTTGGCCGGCCTGACCACTGGGGGTTTCCATGAGAATAGACAAACCCGCTCTGCAAAGAAGGAAGACGGTTCAGAGCTGAAGTCCCAGTCAGGATAATCTTTTTTGTCTGAGTGCTCGGAAATGTGCAGTTCTGAGTGGTTAATGACTGTGGTTGCCTTGACCTCTTCTGCCACTTTGAGGAGATCCGAGGCTTTGCAGGCATCAGGAGAATGAAAGGCTGGCTACGGATGATGTACATCAGCTTGAAGATCTGTTTGCTGCCACACCTCAGCGGTTCCAGGGTTATACTAATGACGGGAAGTCGGGATGCTCCAGGCCTACGAAATGGTGTGCCCATTGTCCGAAGCCAGAGGTCTTTCAGCCACAGCTCTCCGTCCAACAGGACTGTGACGCTGGCTCCTGTATCTAATTTAAAATGTGTTCAATGGCCATTGGCCGAAATATCCGCATTCCAAGATCTTTGACCTCACCCGAAAAGCGCGGATCTGTGCCTGGCAGCCTCGACCTTGTGGATCACCTTAGGGCCTTCCGTGCTTTTCAGAGTGGTCGCCTAGCACGGTTTGCCACAGTGTCCAACCCGGTTGCATTGGGCTGCACCTGCAGGACGTTGATCTCGCATTTGAGGACGCTTTACTCCACCGTGCTGGCTTGGCTGGTTCCGATATTGCTTTCCCTGACTTATAGAGCGTCCCTCCATCTTTGTGGCCTGACCAGCTAGATTGAGGGTCGGCGTCTGCACCATGTTTCATTCTCCACCCCCCGCCCCCTTCAGGTTGTCCTGCGCTGCACACCGAGTTCTGACTCTCCAACTACCTGGATTGCCTTGGCCAGGGTTAGATCTCCCTTTGCTAGTAGGAGGTCAGAGAATACATCGTCTGTTATTCCTAACACTATTCCGTCTCCGATGAGTTAAGACTTTAAATCTCTGTGTTCACAGCTTTCTGCAATCGCGTACAAATCATTGATGAACGAATTGATTGGTTTCCCTGGCAGTTGGACTCTCTTATTGAATTTAGTTCTTTTGAGTATTTTATTGCTCCTTAAAGTGAAATAAATGTAGAATGATTTTAGTCTCTGTTTGAAATTTGCGAATGGCTCATTAATTCCCTGCCTTACAATGATGTCGTCTGCAATTCGTCCTAGCAAGTAAAGCAGCGTGTTCCCCTGCTCGCCCTCTGACCTTTTATTTGAGCCTGAGGCGATGTTGTATCTTAAGAGTCTTTTCCTTCAACGTCCCCAATTTTGGGATTGGTCTGAATTCCAAGATGGCTTCGCCGCTCACTCGGAGGGAAAGGGATTTCCCGCCCTTACCAGTTTTGGCGGGCTCCTCAAAATGGCGATGGCCGTCTCCTTGAAAAAGAATTAACAATGGCTGCCTGCCGGCTTCTTTTGTTCAGCTGTTTACTTTGTGAACTGTCGAGTCGGGTTGAATAGGAGCTTCTGCTTGTTATTTACAGAGCTCGGGCGGTCACGCCATTCCCGAAGTATTTAAGTAATTCGTTCTCACTTTCCTCTCAGATGAGTTCGGATGCCATGTGTTCAGGCTCCCACTCGGGGATCGAGTTTTAGCGACGGGTTTCTGACTAAATTGACTTAAAGGAGTTCTCAGGACTTGCTGCAGCCTGGAATTTTGAAAGATTTCACTCCCCCGAGCAGGTTCTGTTGACTCTGGCACTCTGAAGCTGGACTTCCAGAGGAGATTCAGTGGAATCTTGTGCTGCGGTAAAGAGGTTTAAACCTCTGCCTTCAGCTTCCAGGCCTTTCTCCGGACCATTTTCTGGCAATTTTCCTTCTGCACCTCTGCTTCTTTAGGAGCTTCTTTTCAGGTCAAAATGCTTTGCTGAATTTTTCTGTCTTCCAATATTTTAGTTTGTCTCTGCATTTTAGCGAGGTTCTGGGTTTTTATCCCATTGCTGCCATCATGTTGGAAGGGTGTTGGCTAGAGAAAAGTACATCTTAAAGAAGGCTCCCTATCCTTCTCTAGGTTAACTGTAAGTCTTTATTAACTACTAGAACTATTTACACACGTACAGTAAAGGGTACAAGCTAGGAGATGTCTCCGTGCTTAGGTCTTTACACGTCTCTGTTCAACACCATACTAACCCTAGGTCTGGGTCATGTGCCTTCTTACATCACTGTGTGGACGATAATGTACTCAGTCCCACATTAGCTCTATATGTGCCAGACCCTTATCCGACATTAACTGATGAAGCAGGATGTGTAAGGCCGAAGGTATTTTGATGCAAAGGAAGGTAAGAGTTTACGATTGATGGTTATCCCTAAATCATTCTATAGGTCAGAATGTTGGAAGATGAGAAAGGTCAATGTCTAAAAGACACTAGCAGCAGAGAGGAGTTGATTGACAGGGTGAAAGGGAGGTTCCTGGATGCAAAGAATCAAAGGCAATATAACAAGAACATAGCTCGGACAAAAGATGGAAGATCCAAGAAACACCTCTATAATGGCTTTGTTTCAAGAATGGAAAGAGTCAGACTACCTTTCATGGCCCCATCTACTGATGTACATAGAACAGGAAACTGGGGGAGACTAAGGAAGAAGCACTGGCTAGACAATGCCAAGAGCGACTTGCCACAGAAAGGGACACAGAGACTGAAACAGCCGGACTAATTCAGAGCCGACAACAATGGAGTGAATGGATTTAGCCCCAGTGTATTTGCGAAGCTGGTGGGTGGCACTTTGGTGGTGGTACTGGTCTAGCGACTGGTCAGTCTTCAGCATTTAGATTTCAGGTTCAGATCTGAGGCAGCATTTATTAAGAATTTCTTCGGATTTATTGATTCAAAAGCACATCATTTTTCAATCTGAAATGTCGTTTTTGGGGGCCAGAAAGCTGAATCTTCTCGATCCATATGGAATGGATTTGAAGTTGGCAATCAAACCTTGGCCGAATGAAATAGCAAAGTTGGAGGAATGAAACTTGGAGGTGATAGATTTTGGATCACAAATGTTTCTCCTCTTAAGGGAAATTAAGTGCTTGAGCCAGACTTTAATGAGCTGCCTTCATAATTAATTAGCCAATACTCGGATTAAATATTTGAGAATGCTTCTCCTTGGCTCAGTATGTGAGTGCACCATCCAGCGTGGTACTAAGCTCAGTGAATCAGAGAGGGGATTGTCCTCTACTGAGCCGCTGGGGAGAGTGGAACTTGGATTCTGGATTAATAACACTTTCTTTACAACGCTTGCTTCAAAGTCCAGCAAGCAGAGGTGATTAGAATGCAGGATTATCAGGAATGATTAGAATCTCCCGGTTGAATAGCCTAGGAACTTGCCATCTGGGCTCAAACATGAAGAATGGCCACTGCTTGTTCTGTTCATTCACGGGATGTGGGCTTCGCTGGCTGGGCCCAGCATTTATTGCCCATCCCTAATTACCCTTGAGAAGGTGGTGGGTGAGCTGCCTTCTTGAGCCGCTGCAGTCCATGTGGTGTAGGTACACCCACAGTGCTGTTAGGGAGGGAGTTCCAGGATTTTGACCCAGTGACAGTGAAGGAATGGCGATATATTTCCAAGTCAGGATGGTGGGTGGCTTGGAGGGGAACTTGCTGGTGATAAAAGCAAAATGCTGCGGATGCTGGAAATCTGAAATAAAAATAGAAAATGCTGGAAAAACTCAGCAGATCTGGCAGCATCTGTGGAGAGAGAAAAAGAATTAATGTTTCGACTCCATGTGACTCTCCTTCAACCTCCAGGATGTTGATAGTGGGGAATACAGTGATGGTAATGCCATTGAATGTCAAGGGGCGATGGTTAGGTTCTCTCTTGTTGGTGATGGTCATTGCCTGACATTTGTCTAGCTTGTATGTAACTTGCCACTTGTCAGCCCAAGCTTGGATGTTGTCCAGGTCTTGCTGCATTTGACATGAACTACTTCAGTATCTGAGGAGTTGCAAATGGTGCTGAACATTGTGCAATCATCAGCGAACATCCCCACTTCTGACCTTATGATGGAAGGAAGGTCATTGATGAAGCAACTGGAGATGGTTGGGCCGAGGACACTACCCTGAGGAACTCCTGCAGTGATGTCCTGGAACTAAGATGATTGACCTCCAACAACCATAACCATCTTCCTTTGTGCTAGGTATGACCCTAACCATCAGAGAGTTTCCCCCCTGATTCCCTTTGACTCCAGTTTTGCTAGGGCTCCTTGATGCCACACTCGGTCAAATGCTGCTCATATGTCAAGGGCGGTCACTCTCACCTCACCTCTGGAGTTCAGCTCTTTTTTCCATGTTTGAACCAAGGTTGTAATGAGGTCAGGAGCTGAGTGGCCCTGGCGGAACTCAAACTGGGCATCAGTGAGCAGGTTATTGCTAAGCAAGTGCCGCTTGATCACACTGTTGATGATCCCTTCCATCTTTACTGATGATCGAGAGTAGACTGATGGGGCAGTAATTGGCCGGGTTGGAATTGTCCTGCTTTTTGTGTACGGGACATACCTTGGCAATTTTCCACATAGCCGGGTTGATGCCAGTGTTGTAGCTGTAGTGGAACAGCTTGGCTAGGGGCGCGGCAAGTTCAGGAACACAAGTCTTCCGTTGTATTGCCGAAGTATTGTCAGGGCCCATAGCCTTTGCAGTATCCAGTGCCTTCAGCCATTTCTTGATATCATATGGAGTGAATTGAATTGGCTGAAGACCGGCATCTGTGATGCTGGGGACCTCCAGAGGAGGCGACTGGATCATCCACTCGGCACTTCTAGCTGAAGATTGTTGCAAATCCTTCAGCCTTATCTTGTGCTGGGCTCCCCCACCATTGGGGATGGGGATATTTGTGGAGCCTCCTCCTCCAGTGAGTTGTATAATTGTCCATCACTATTCACGATGTGGCAGGGCTGCAGAGCTTGATCTGATCCGTTGGTTAAGAACATAAGAAATAGGAACAGGTGTAGGCAATACGCCCCTCCTCGGGCCTGCTCTGCCATTCAATAAAATCATGGCAGATCTTCGTCCCCAACTCCACCTTCCTGTCTTATACCCATAGCCCTTGATTCACTTAGTTCATATTTTCATGGAGTCAGGAAGACTCCACAGACTTTTAAGAATGTTCGGTGGGACCCGGGTGTGAAGTTCTGCCCCCCTTTCCGACATCCAATTTTTGCTGGCTGGGGATGAGGAGCGTGATTTGCACAGGTGGGAAACCCAAGCTCAGGCAGGGCCATTTGAGATTAGTGCTGAGTTCAAATAGACCCCATTTTCACTATTTTAAGTGATGTAACCCGCAACGTGGAACTCACAAACTTATGGAGTAGACATAAGTTCTGTTTAAGTGTCACGATCTGAAATTTTTTTAATTCTCCACTCTTTAAACTTGAAAATAGGCTTAAGCTGTCAGTGATAGATTTTTAAAAACCTTCTTTTGGATTGCTTTGATGGACAGGCCATCTGGTGTAGGTTAGAAAGAACATTGCCATCTATCTATTATGACACAGCCGATGGTTAAGGCTGAGTTGCTCAACTCCCAGAGGGAAACTTGAAACAACTGCCATAACCCATCTTTGCAATTTGTATGTTTTGAGATGCAGGCTTTGAATTTAGTGGTAATAAGATCACCGAGTCTCAAGAGGTTCTTTATGAAACTAAATTAAACATTTATTAATACAAGAAAGATTGTAAGCACATACATATGTTTACAAAATTACTACTATAATAACTACAAAAATCCCCTAATTAATCTGGCTCTCAGCTACATCCCCATTAAGGCAACAGTAAAACTCATAGATTTAAACAGACACCTGGCAAAGCACATTTGACCTTATGAATTCAGAATGAGGTTCCTTGCAGCCACAGTTGCAGGCTTACAGGCTGGTTTGATCTTAAATGCCTCACACACACACAAACTCCTTTCTGTTTATACCTAGCTTTTCCTTTGAATGTAAATTTCCCGTTGTATTACTAGGTTTTTAACATCACATCTTCTAACAATAACATTTTCATCCCACTAATTTTATTAGTAATATAAACACATTGCTTGGCATCTTTTACTCCCAGTCTTGAATGCTTTATTCAACAAATGCAAATGTACACTTAACCTTTTTAACTTCCTTACTGTTTACCTAATTAACAGCTCAAATCTATACATCAAAGCACCCAGACTAGCTGGTGTTAATCCAATTAAGACACACACACACATTCACACATATAGACACAGACATCACTAAACTCTATTTTAAAAAATAATTTGCAATAACATAAAAGACATCAATCTCTTCAGGACATGTCCCGTGCAGTTTCAATAGAGTTCTTTGTTGACATTTCCAAGGGCTATTATATCATTATGAATACTTGGTTGAGTTTCAAAAGCTGCCTCAGCATGGGGATTTGAGTTCACAGTTTGATGACAGTTTAAAGAGGCCATTAAAGGATTAGCTTTGTTTGATGTGTGGTCTAAGTAGAAGCTTGTTTGTTTTTACACAAGATTGACCACTCGCGTGGATTCAAAGGTTTTGAATGGGTTTCATGAATGGGAATTTTTTCACTATCATGTGTGTGAGTGATTGTTAGAAGTTGTTTTTCATCTCTGCAAGGCTCCTGAGGTTTGCCCATGGTGGATATTAGGTGAGTTTCTACGGAAGTGACATGGAAGGTATGAAGGGGCATGGGGTATGGTGGGCATGCATGGTGGGTGGGGGCATGAGTTGACATAGAGCGGCAATGTCGGGTGGGTGGGAGTTGGAGGAGGGGTGAGGGCTAGAAGACCTAACAGCCTCTAAAACAATGGGGACATAGCCCCAGAGAACCAAGGTGGGTCTTCTGACCAGCTGCCTCAGCACTCACCACCACCTTGGCAGGTGATGGTCTGCTTCTGGGGTCAGCGGGCCTGGCTCTATCCGGCCCCCACCACACCAGGGTGAAAACTGAGTCTAACAGAACCCTTTAAACTGAGGAGGGTCTGCTAAGTCAGGAAATTTCCTGACTCGAGCTATCTGCCTCGGTAGTGAAAATCCAGGTCTTTGTGTCCATGTTAGGTCTTTCAGGAGAGGAAGGGAGAGGTTGGAGAAAGGGGAAAGGAAAGGGGTTTCTGTCGGGCAAATCAGTTCTACAAGAGATTGTGCCCTTATGTCTATTGACAGGTTTGGGTAAGTTGTACTTTCACTGAATAACAGGGGGTGGAGGGGAGTGGGGGGGGTGGTCTTGTTAACTTCTGGTGGGTATGGGATATCTGATCAACCACCTCACAGAGAGGGGAAGGTCAGAAGAAAGAAAGAAAAAAGAAAGACTTGCATTTCTTGACCTTGTGGGAAAATGAAGTTGTTCACTTTCACAGAAAAATTAAAAAAACAATCAGAGTATTACTTAAATGGAGAGTGACTGGAGAATTTCGAGGTTCAGAGGGATCTAGGTGTTCTCGTGCATGAGTCACAAAAAGTTAGTATGCAGGTACAGCAAGTAATCAAGAGGGCTAATGGAATGTTACCCTTTATTATGAGAGGAATTGAATATAAAAGGATGTTATGCTTCGGTTATACAGGAGATTGGTGAGACCTCCTCTCGAATACCTGTGTACAGTTTGGTCTCCTTATTTAAGGAAGGATGTAAATGCATTGGAGGCAGTTCAGAGGAGGTTTACTAGATTGATACCTGGAATGAGTGGGTTGTCTTATGAGGAAAGGTTGGACAGACTGGGCTTGTTTCCACTGGAGTTCAGAAGAGTGAGTCTGTCTAAACAGTCTCAACAAGGTGGGTGTGGAAAGGACGTTTCCTCTTGTGATTGAGTCCAGAACTAGAGGGCACTGTTTTAAAATTAGGGGTCATCCTTATAGGACACAGATGAGCTGAAAGTTTTTCTCTCCGAGGGTTGTGCGACTTTGGAATTCTCTGCCTCAGAAGGTGGTGGAGGCGGGGTCACTGAATATTTTTAAGGCGGAGGTAGATAGATTCTTGTTAGGCAAGGAAATCAAAGGCTATCGGGGTAGATGGGAATGTGGAATTCAAAACACAAACAAATCAGCCATGATCTTATTGAATGGCGGAGCAGGTGTGAGGGGCCGAATAGCCTACTTCTACTCCTATTTTGTATATTCATAATGTTGTGTTATAAAAAATCAAGGTTATTAGTGGCCTGGTAAGTGATTGGCACCATCTACATATGCGCCAAAAATTAATGTTTCAGCACAACGCCTCATTTAAAATTATAACATTTTTAAAATTATAAAAATTCTCATCCTTGTTTTCAAATCCCTCGATGCCTAGCTCACCCTCTCCCTATTCTTCTCCAGCCCCACAACCCTCTGAGATCTCTGCATTTCTCCAAATCTGGCCTCCTGAGCATTGCTGGGTTAGTTTTCCCTGTCATTGGTGGCCATGCCTTCAGCTACTGAGGTCCTCAGCTATGGAATGCATCCCCCACCCCCCATCCCCCAAGCCCTGTCTCTCTCTCTCTCTCTCTCTTTTAAGACGCTCCCTAAAACCTACCTCTTTAACCAAGCTTTAGGTCACCTGTCCCAATATCTCCCAAAATTATGAGGGGAATAGATAGAGTGGACAGGATAAAATTGTATCCCTTGATGGAGAATTCTAGAACCAGGGGACATAGATTCAAGATAAGTGGCGGAAGGTGTAGAGGGGACATGAGGAAGAACTTTTTTACATAGAGGGTAACGGGTGTCTGGAATTCGCTGCCCAAGTTGGTGGTAGAGGCAGAAACTCTAAACTCTTTTAAAAAGTACTTGGATCTGCACCTTAAGTGCTGTAAGCTGCAGGGCTATGGGCCGGGTGCAGGAAGGTGGGATTAGAAAGGGCACCTGGGTGTCCTCGGGCTGGCATGGACAAGATGGGCCGAATGGCCCCCTTCTGTGCTGTAACTTTTCTATGGTTCTGTGGCTCGGTGTCTAAGTTTGTTAGAAAATACTCCTGTGAAGCATCTTGGGAAGTTTTGCCACATTTTAGGTGCTATATAAATGCAAATTGTTATTTCTAAAGAACTTCTCACGTACAGAGAGATGCCTGAAAGGTAGAGGAGTGGAGGTTAATAGAGAGGGGAAAGAAATCATGTGGGTGGGATTGAAGTCTAGGCCCTAGAGCAGTGTTCTGATGAAGTTTGCAAAAGTAGGAGGGGAGTTGGAGAATCTTGGGATGGAATACCAGAAAGCAGGAATGTTCCAAAATACAGCAGCTTCATGGGATAGGGAAAAAATTAACACGAAAGACTTGAATTATAAAGCATTTTACATGAACTCAGCACAACCATAAGTGCTTCATGTCGTGTTCAATGTTCAATTGTTCTGTGTTTGATTATGTAAGTCTGGTAACTGATCTATGCTCGCGGTGCTTGATTGGTTAAGCCTGGGTGTTGACTCAGAGTAAACAGACACTACTAGAAACTGAGTTCAAAGTATAAGCGCAGACAATTCATGACTACAGAGATATTTTAAAGCATTCCAAAGAAAGTTCTTACGCAATTAGAAATAGCATCATCTCTGCATTGCTCTGAGGAAAATCAAATATACAAAATGTACAACACTTCACAGTTAATCAAGTGTTTTCTAAAGGTAATCATTGTTGCATTGTAGGAAATGTAGCAGCCAATTTGCGCATAGCAAGATCCTACAAACAGTTATGTGATAATGACCAGATCATCTCTTTCTTTTCTAGTGAAACATATAAGATCCTGAGGGGACTTGACAGGAGGGATGCTGAGAGGATGTTTCCCCTCGTGGGAGAGACTAGAACGAGGGGGCACAGTTTAAAAATAAGGGGCCTCCCATTTAAGATGCAGATGAGAAGAATTTTTTTCTCTCAGAGGGTCGTGAATCTTTGGAACTCTCTCCCTCAAAGAGCGGTGGAGGCAGTGTCATTGGATATTTTTAAGGCAGAGGTAGATAGATTCTTGACTAACAAAGGAGCCAAAGGGTACCAGGGGGTAGGTGGAATATGGAGTTGAGGCTACAGTCAGATCAGCCATGATCTTAACGTATGGCGGAGAAGGATGGAGGGGCCAAATGGCCTACTCCTGCCCCTAATTCGTACGTTTGATTCAGGGATAGATATTGGAGAAGGACACTCTAGAACGAAGGGACCAAGGAAGGAGGGCATGATCAGTGAGATAGAGAGGGATGAGGTAGTAGTAAGATATGAAATGAGTATGAGGATTCAACATTAATTAATATTCATCTCTCTCCGTCCTCTGTGTGTCCTGGTTGTAAACAAAATCCCTAGGGGAGACAAGCAAATGTATGTCGACAAATTGGCTTTGTGATACTGAGATGGAAATTTCTGAATTACCAAAACAAGATGCTTTGATTCTTCAGCCTAGCCACAGGTTTATTCTGAGATAAAAGCTAATTAAATATAAATACTGGCGAGATGTGTGTTTGTAGAAGGTATTGGAATGGTGTTCCCGGATTAATATAATTTGACGAAAGACAGTCTTACCAGTGAATGCTTGTTGAACATGTGGCGCGAAGGCTGTTGGAATGTTTCAATGTGTTGCAGCTATGTCACAGTGTGGATTGTGTCAGTCCCTGCTTGAACCTCTGTTCTCTAGCTACTGACTCCATCCCTTTGCCTGGCAACAGTCCGAGATTAAGCCAGTCTGTTTGCAACTTTGGTGACATATTTGATCCCAAGCTGAGCTACTGACATCATATTCATACCATCATTAAACCTGCCTATTTTCACCTCAGTAACATCGCCCGACTTTGCTCCGATCTCAGCTCATCTGATGTTGAAATCCTTATTCACGACTTCGTTACCTCCCGATTTGACTATTCCAATGCTCTCTTGGCTGGTCTCCCACATTCTACCCTCCGTAAACTTGAGGTTATCCAAAACTCTGTTGCCCCTGTCTTAACTCGCAGCAAGCCCCGTTCCCCTATCACCCCTGCGCTCACTGACCTACATTGGCTCCCGGTCAAGCAACATTTTGATTTTAAAATTCTCATCCTTGTTTTCAAATTCATTCATGGCCTTGGCCCTCCCTATCTCTGAAAGCTCCTCCAGCCCCATGACCCTCTGAGATATCTGCGCTCCTCTAATTCTGGCCAATTGTGCATCCCCTATTTTAATCACCCCATCATTGGTGGCCGTGCCTTCAGTTCCCCAGGTCCCAAGCTCTGGAGTTCCCTCCCTACACCTCTCCGCCTCTACTTCTGTTTCCTCCTTTAAGACGCTCATTAAAACTTATCTCATTGGCCAAGCCTTTGATCATCTGACCTGATATCTCCTTACGTGGCTCAGTGAGATACGTTGTTTTATAATGCTCCTGGGAATTAAGCGCCTTGGGACGTTTCATTACACTAAAGGCGCTATGTAAATAGGAGTTGTTGCTGTTTGTCACCGGTTGGCGTTGTGGGCTGGGGTGTTCTGCTTCTTCCTGACCCCGCTGGAGAAGCTAGTGTCTCTCTAACAGCTTGCAAGCAGTTTGACTTAGTTGTAATAACCTTCACAAGACTGAGCTAAGGATTTTACGAGGCGCTTCAGCTGCTTCACCAGCTGTAATCCAAATTGATACGGGGACGGAGGGGAAAATGTTCGCTGTCTTTTCACATCTTGCTCTCTCGTTCATGCAGTCAAATCTCCGAGCAGAGCACGGAGCCCACCATCAATCTTCACTCGTGAACTTTGGCAGTTATTGGCATTGGAATGTTTAGCTCTGGAGGGAGGCAGAGTTGAATCCAATTCTCTCCTCATTTGGTTCCTAGACACGCACACAAGTCAGAAGAACAAGGAGTGATCGAATTGAAACATATAACATTCTTAAGAAGCTCGACAGGGTGAATGCTTCCCTTGGCTGGAGAGTCTAGAACTAGGAGCAGAATTTCGTTCCACCCCACCCCACCCCACCCCACCCCCCCATGGTGAGTTTGGTGGCAGGGGCATTTAATCAGGTGCGGGAGCTCATCGCTTTCCGGCCACCACCCCGATTAAGTCTGTGGCTGGGAGGCCCATGGACAGCCTTCCTAACCCACTCACAATTGAGGCCCTTAAGTGGGCAATTAATAGTGTCGGGATTGCTTGGAGACACCCGGGTGGGTTGGGGATGTCCCTCATTCAAGGCCGTTCGGTGCCTGAACGAGGGGTCTGATAACGGGAAGGGGAGGGGAGGCGGTGGGGGGCGTGCCTGCTGAGAGCACCCACCCCTGCCTTTCCTGCCTTCCCCTCTCCCCGCCAAACCCCTCCCACCATCACTCACCTGTGTCTGCATGGATCCATTCCCTGGTGATCCCGGGCCTTGGGCGGGTGCAGTACCGGCAGCAGCCACCGCCTCCCCGGTGGCGCTGAATGGAGCTGCCGGCTTCTAATTGGCCAGCAGGTCTCGGCGGGCGGGGCCTATGCCCCTGGGGTCCTTGATCCCAGAGGAGGCCCAATACTGGCCATTCAAGTGTCTGGGTGCATAAGATGTGGTGGGCCTTTCCTAAAGGTGGTGACCCAGGTTCTCGCTGGCTCTCCAGTCAGCAGGCAAGACTCCCATTGCCCCCGTTAAATACCACTCTCGGTTTCACAGCCGCAGGATAAGTGGGCGGCCATGAGATGAGGAGAATGTCTTCGCTGAAATGATGGTGAACCTTTGGAATTCTCTACCCAGGGAGCAGTGGATTCTCAGTCATTGAGTATATTCAAGACCAGTATTGATAGATTATTCCATTTTAAGGGAATCGGTGGATTTGGAGGGGCGAATGTGGGAAGGGGGAGTTGAGGTGAAAGATCAGTCACATTCTCACTGAATGGCAGAACATAGCTGGAAGGTTGTGGCCTACTTCAGCTTGTATTTCTTCTGTTCACATATGCACATACGCAAACACTCACACGTAGGTGTCCATACACACGTGTGCACATATGTGTTATACACAAACATGCATGTACACTAATACGCGCACACACTGGCTGCTTTTCACTTTCACATTTTGGTTCCCTTCATAGTTGCACTCAAAGCTCATCTCTCAACTGGGGTAAAGGCGGTTTTTAAAACTGTGCCACACAATGCACCGTGATGGAGGCCAATCTTAGCCTTGGCACCAATGCTGAAGAGACTACCATTGGCCTCAGACTCCTTGACTTAGAGAGGGAGAAAACCAACAGTGTTCTTTCTCCCTCTTGATACCCACCCTCCCGAATCCGAATGGAAAGTGTGTGTGTGTGTGTATGTGTGTGCAGGTCTAGCACGAGGACCAATTTAGGCACTGGTGCGATATCCCTGTGAACAAACAGTCCACAAACGCTCATTGTTCGTTAACTTTCATTTTAAAGCAATTCGGTTTATCACCAAGTTCAGAGAGGGGGTGTGGCATAATGGTATTGTCACTGGGCTAGTATTCCAGGGACCCAGGATCCTCTAGGGACCAGGGTTTGAATCCCATACACCAACAAAAATATCTGGAGTTAAAAGCCTGATGATGACTGTGAAGCCATTGCTGATTGTTGTGCAAACCCATCTGGTTCACTAATGTCCTTTAGGGAAGGAATATCTGCCTTCCTTCCCTGGTCTGGCCCTACATGTGACTCCAGACCCACAGCAATATGGCTTCCAGCTGCCTGATACCTAAGCTGTGGAATCCCCATCCTAAACCTCTCGCTCTCTCTCTCTCTCTCCCTTTAAGATGTTCCTGGCAGGCACTTTACTGAGTGAGAGGCTCACACACCAGAGACTACAAACTCATAATTAGGATGTTAGCAATCAGAAGGGAGATCAGATGCATGTTTATTTGATGCACAGGCTAATAAGATTCATAGAATAAGTGGACAGAGGAGGCTGTAGGCAGTGGGTAGTTTCAAATAAACAATAGTGGAGAGAGCAGGGATTGAGGAATGTCTAAAATTAGAAAGATGTGCATTTATATAGCACCTTTCATAACACCTCAGGACACCCGGAAGTGTTTTACAGCCAATGAAGTATTTATGAAGTGTAGTCACTGCAGGGATGTAGAAAACACAGCAGCCAATTTGTGCACAGCAAGCTCCCACAAACAGCAATGTGATAATGACCAGATAATCTGTTTTGGCGATATTAGTTGAAGGATGAACATTAGTGAGGACACTTGAGGCAAGCCCTCTGCTCTTCGTCGAGTAGTGCCACGGCACATTTTTAAGTCTACCTGAAAGGGCTTGCAGGGTGTCAATTCAATATCTCATCTTAAAGTCAGCACCTGTGACAGTGCAGCCCTCCCTCAGTACCACACGGGGCATATCACCTGGGGGTGTGGGACATGAACCTTCTGACTCAGAGGCCAAAGACCATAAGACATAGGAGCAGAAATTAGGCCAATCGGCCCATCGAGTCTGCTCCGCCATTCAATCATGGCTGATAAGTTTCTCAACCCCATTCTCCCGCCTTCTCCCCGTAACCTTTGATCCCCTTACCAATCAAGAACCTGTCTATCTCGGTCTTAAATACACTCAATGACCTGGCCTCCACAGCCTTCTGTGGCAATAAATTCCACAGATTCACCACTCTCTGGCTAAAGAAGTTTCTCCTCATCTCTGTTCTAAAAGGTCTTCCCTTTACTCTGAGGCTGTGCCCTCGGGTCCTAGTCTCTCCTACTAATGGAAACATCTATCCAGGCCTTTCAGTATTCTGTAAGTTTCAATCAGATCCCCCCTCATCCTTCTAAACTCCATCGAGTATAGACCCAGAGTCCTCAAACGTTCCTCATATGTGGCACAAAGTGTTAACCACTGAAACCAACCCTGACACTGGTAAGAGAGTGGACAGTCAGGACTCAGCCACTGAAGCCAGATGGGCTTATTCCACCCAACGCTCTTTTCTACTTCCCTAACCTGTCTCAGCCGGCACAAGCCCGTTTGTCACCAAGATCGGTGAGAGAGTGAGAGCATTTGCTTTGAAACTGCTCCTTCTCTTCCCTCGGTCTGTATGCAAACCTTGGTATTACCCACTTGATGAAGTGTGAAGTAATTATAAAAATTAGAAGTGATGGCCACTTTAGATGCTGTTGACTTTAAATGCGACAACCCCTATAATTTGTCTGAATAGAAACCCTCCACTTTTCCGTGCATTCCAATTTTTTGTATCAGAACTTAAGTGAGTGCCAGCTTGATAGATTTTTAATAGAATTATTATATTCGCCATCATTCTTGCATCTGAGCTGTTGGCTGCTTCTTAGTGGCATCAATGTCCTTTTTCTGCAGTTTCTGATGTTAAAGGTTGGATGAATGTTGAACAACGAGACTGAAATTAAAACAATTTCTTTGTCGTTTATTTTGGACTCGGTCTGCATTTCAATTTTGCTTCCTTTAACTGGATTATAAACACTGCGAGGAGTGAAGCTAGAATAGAAATGACAGAGGAAATACCTCGGAGGCAGCAGTAACTCCTGAGTAATTCGTCCTTGTGATGCTGTCGTCGTTAATCTCCTTCTTCCTTGCCCGCCTCCTTTAACATGCTCCTTAACACCCACCTTTTAGGCCAAACTTTTGTTCACCTGCCTTCAGTTCTCCTTATCCAGCTCAGTCTTACATTTTGTCTGGTCTACGTGCCTGGGAAGCACGTTGGGATGCCAAAGGCGATATGTAAATGCAGGCTGCTGTTGTTGCTGTGTGACCTTGTACAAATAATTCTTGGGGGCAATAATTGAAGGCCCTTGGGGGCTATTGAAAAGGGCGGGGCAGGGCCCACGGTCCCCGAATGTTAGCCAATCGATGGATGCTGCACGAGGGCCAGTGTGGCTCAGCTATGATGCCCTCACGGTTGAACAGTCGGCTTATTTAGTGTTGCACCGGATGGTAAAGTGGGTAACTGCGTTATGTCATAGAATGTTGAGTTGTACTGAACTGGGTTTATTTTCAGCCCCCCACCCCCACCCCCCCCCCCCACCCCCACCCCCCACCTTGCCCTCAGCCAGGGCAAGGGCTCGTAACATCCTCCTAGTGCTCTATAACCTCTGAGTTAGTCAAGGGGGTTCCCTCTTCTGGTTGGCAGTAATTGATGTTTGGTTAGTGAGTAAGGAGATGATAGGGCTGGCTCAGATTGCCCCCTGTGCTTTAATAGCTGTTTGTAACCAGTCATTACCCTTGAAAGTCAGACATGTATCAGGAAAGGAGAGTTCAAGAGTGAAAGAAGTGAATCCATTGCATCTTCCTACCGATCGCAATGAAGGACATGACTGGAGGGTGTCCATACACCTTTATTCACATGATACCTGTCCATCCCTTTACTCAGACATCACAAACATTCGCCACAGTCATTGTCTCCAACCTCATGTATAAAATGTTCCAGGTCATGTCCAAACTCCCGTGAGCAGCGCATTGTTTTTCTTCCTGTAATGTTCCTGCGTTATTCCTCTCTCTGAAGACAGATGAACACAAACGCCCACCAAGAAACAGGAGATAAGCAATGGAACTGAGCCAACGTCACTCCACTGGTCTTGAAGCTGGTCTATTAACCCTTCCAAAGCTGACCTTTGCCTTTTCACCTGGGTCGACCTGTGTTTTGGTCACAATCAGTGCAGATCTGGACAATGTCATTGGCCAATCCCACTGACTTTTCCAATCTGTCTTTTCGGTTTTGCAGTTTGTCTTCCTCCCTCTTTTTCTCTCCTTTGCCGTTTTTACTTCATAGCCATTATTTTGTTCCTCCCTCTTTCTTTTCTTTCTTTCTCCTTGAATCTCGATTTCCACTTATCCATCTCTCCTCTTCTATCTCTCTCCATGTTCCCCTTAGATTTCTATGCTCTCCCCAAGTTTTCTCCCTGTCCCTGTAAACCTTCTTCTTACTCCTCCTCTGCCTCTGTACTCATTCTCTTAGTTCTGCCTCTGTCTTCATGCAGCACAGAAGGAGGCCATTCGGCCCATCATGCCTACACTGGCTCTTCGATAGAGCCATCCCATTAGTCCCACACCCCTTCCCTTTCCCCGTAGCTCTACAAGTTTGTCCCCTTTCAAGTATTTATCCAGATCCCTTTTGAAAGTTACTGTTGGAACTGCTTCCACCACCCTTTCAGACAGGGTATTCCAGGTCACAACTTGCTGCATTAAAAAAAAATGTTCATTCCCCTCTGGCTCTTTGGCCGATCAACATAAATCTGTGTCATCAGGTCACCAACCCTCCTGCAGTGGAAGCAGTTTCTCCATATTTGCTCGATCAAAGCTCCTCAACATTCAATCCTCTTGTTCCCAACAAGGTTATTTTTTGACTTGCTTTCATCCTCCAGTCCAAACCTGTTTCTTTTTGAAGAAGACCATTGATTTGATTCCTTTTTCTAAAGAAAATTGAAAGGTACAATGCAACTGGCTAGTTCACTAGAAATGTTTCCAGGATGACCCCTTTCCACAAACATTCACTCCCTCCACCACCGACGCACAGTGGCAGCAGTGTGTACCATCTACAAGATGCACTATAAGAATTCACTCCTTCGGCAGCACCTTCCAAACCCCATGACCGCTACCGAAGGGCAAGGGTAGCAGACACATGGGAACACCGCCACCTGGAAGTTGGCCTCCAAGCCACTCACCATCCTGACTTGGAAATATATCGCCGTTCCTTCACTGCCGCTGGGTCAAAATCCTGGAACTCCCTCCCTAACAGCACTGTGGGTGTACCGACACCACATGGACTGCAGCGGTTCAAGAAGGCAGCTCACCACCACCTCCTCAAGGGCAATTAGGGATGGGCAATAAATGCTGGCCCAGCCAGCGAAGCCCACATCCCATAACTGAATAACAAGAAAGTGAAGGAAGCTGCAGACTTGCTTTAACCGAGTGGGAAATGCATGGGGGCTTTTCTTGCTTCAAGTGCCATTGGGGCCCTATTGACAAGAAGATACCCTGATTTCTATACATTCTTTAGCTGGGCACCTCACCATCGATTGAACAGGTTATTATCCAAGACAGCAAGCAACGTGTGAGCTCTGAATGGGCAATAAGTCACTCAGTTTTTACCGGCAGGTCTGGTTAAAATGGAACCCTTATTTTGCTCTTTAACTGCCATACAAACTCAGGAAACATTGGATGAACAAGTGAATAAGTAATTTCCAGTATGTATTCTAAATAACGTTAACTTCTCATTGCAAAATATATGTTGTTGTAATTACCATTCTTAAACCATAATTTCATAACTATTTCTACAAACATTCTTAAAAATGTATTCCTTCATAGGATGTGAGCATTGCTGGCTAGGCATTTAGTGCCCATCCCCAATTGCCCTTGAGAAGGTGGTGGTGAGCTGCCTTCTTGAACCGCTGCAGCCCATGTGGTGTAGGTACACCCACAGTGCTGTTAGGGAGGGAGTTCCAGGATTTTGACCCAGCGACAGTGAAGGAACGGCCGATATATTTCCAAGTCAGGATGGTGAGTGACTTGGAGGGGAACTTCCAGGTGGTGGTGTTCCCATGTGTCTGCTGCCCTTGTCCTTCCAGGCAGTAGCAGTCGTGGGTTTGGAAGGCGCTGTCTAAGGAGCCTTGCCCACATACGTTATGGAGTTGACTTTACATTTTATCACTTATGGACTCTAATTGATCTGTTTCCTCGCGGTTCAATACTGACACTTATTGATGTTTTGAACAGTTTGTGGTCATTAACTACTTTCTGAAACATTTACCAGGGCATCTTGGAATTAATGAACTGCCAACCAAGGTGTTGTGAGTTATCCATATAACTGGAACAGATCAGGCAAGACGGCTTTTTGTTTGGAGTCACTTTCACTTCTTCCAAGCCAATAGCTCAGACACTGAGGCAAACTGTTGTTCCAACATTTGTCTTCATCTAGGCTCAGGGTTTGATGCAACTGGTTTTCAGCTACCTGTGAATTAAAAGGAAGAAATCATTTGCATTTATATAGCACCTTTCATATTCACAGGATGTTCCATAGCACTTTATAGCCAATGATGCACTTTGCACATGTAGTCACTGTTGATATGGAGAAAACATGACAGTCAATTTATGCACAGCAAGCTGCCACAAACAGCAAGGTGAGACTGAGCAGATAACCTATTTTAGAGGTGCTTACCGAGGGTTAAATATTTGCTTGCCCCAGGGAGTGTTCACCTGCTCTTCTTCAAAGTAGTGCCATGGGATCCTTTGCTTTCGCTTGAGAGGGAAGGCGAGGCCTCAGGTTAACGTCTCATCTGAAAGACAGCACCTCTGACAGTGCGGCACTTCCTCAGTACTGCACTGGAAGCATCAGCCTAGACTGCATCTCTGCAGTGGGTCTGAGCTACTAACTCTCTGATTTAGAGCTGGGAGTGTTCCCCATTGAACCACAGCTGACACTAGCCATCAGCAAGCCAAAATGAGCCAAAAATGCCTCTTATTCTCACGGGGTAAATCAACCTCCATTACTCACATTCTGAAAAATCACAAAGCATTTTGTTCGCAAGTAGAGTAGAAATTGAAGAGTGAAAGAAAGCAAGCCTATATAGCAAAGTAATATTAAAACAATATATACCAGGAATTCTTAGTCTTAGGCTCCATAAATACTAACACAATTATGAGGTAATAGTTTTCAATTGTTTTATTAATTCCCAGTTTCACCTTCACTATTATATTAACACGTTATTAACTCTTCAATATTGTGGTTAATGTGAAACTGCATAGTATTGGCAGTGGCCTTGGAGGGGGTGGGAGAAATGCTTTTCTCTGGTTGTAATTGTAGCTAAAGGGTAAAGAAGAGTAAAGGGATGGTGAGAGGAGGCGATGGCGTTGTGGTATTGTCAGTGGACTAGTAATCGAGAGACCCGGGGTGATGCTCTGGGGACCCGGGTTCAAACATGAATTCAATAAAATATCTGGAATTAAAAGTCTGATGGTGACCATGAAACCATTGTCAATTGTGGTAAAACCCACCTGGTTCACTAATGTCCTTTAGGGAAGGAAATCTGCCATCCTTACCTGGTCTGGGCTACATGTGACTCCAGACCCACAGCAATGTGGATGAGTCTTAAATGGCTTAGCAAGCCACTCAGTTGTATCAAACCGCTACAAAGTCACAAAGAAAGGAATGAAACCAGCCAGACAACCCGGCATCGATAACGGTAAACTCAGCCCTGCTGACCCTGCAAAGTCCTCCTTACTAACATCTGGGGTCTAGTGTCAAAATTGGGAGAGCTGTCTCACAGACTATTCAAGCAACAGCCTGACAGAGTCATCCTCACGGAATCAGACCCTACAGATAATGTCCCAGGTTCCACTATCACCATCCCTGGGTATGTCCTGTCCCACTGGCAGGACAGACCCAGCAGAGGTGGTGGCACAGTGGTATAGAGTCGGGAGGGAGTTGCCCTGGGAGTCCTCAGCATCAACTCCGGACCCCATGAAGTCTCATAGCATCAGATCAAACATGGGCAAGGAAACCTCCTGCTGATTACCACGTACCGCCCTCTCTCAGCTGATGAATCAGTGCTCCTCCATGCTGAACATCACTTGGAGGAAGCATTGATGGTGGCAAGGGTGCAGAATGGACTCTGGGTGGGGGACTTCAATGTCCATCATCAGGAGTGGTTCAGTAGCATCATTATTGACCGAGTCCTAAAGGACATAGCTGCTGGGCTGGGTCTGTGGCAGGTGGTGAGGGAACCAACAAGAGGGAAAAATATACTTGGCCTCATCCTCACCAACCTGCCTGCTGCAGATGCATCTGTCCATGACAGTATCGGTGGGAGGTACCATCACACAGTCATTGTGGAGATGAAGTCCCGCCTTCAAATTGGGGATACCCTCCATCGTGTTGTGTGGCACTACCACCATGCTAAATGGGATAGATTTCGAACAGATCTAGCAGCTCAAGACTGGGCATCCATGAGGCGCTGTGGGCCATCAGCAGCAGCAGAATTGTACTCGAACACAATCTGTAACCTCATGGCCCAGCATATCCCCCACTCTACCATTACCATCAAGCCAGGGGATCAACCCTGGTTCAATGAGGAGTGCAGGAGGGCATGCCAGGAGCAACACCAGGCATACCTTAAAATGAGGTGTCAACCTGGTGAAGCTATAACACAGGACTACCTGCATGCCAAACAGCATAAGCAGCAAGTGATAGACAGAGCTGAGTGAGCCCACACCAAATGGATCAGATCTAAGCTCTGCAGTCCTGCCACATCCAATCGTGAATGGTGGTGGACAATTAAAAAACTCACTGGAGGAGGAGGCTCCACAAATATCCCCATCCTCAATTATGGAGGAGCCCAGCACATCAGTGTGAAAGATAAGGCTACATTTTCTATAATCCTCAGCCAGAAGTGCCGAGTGGATGATCCATCTCAGCCTCCTCTGGAGGACCCCAGCATCACAGATGCCAGTCTTCAGCCAATTCGATTCACTCCATGTGATATCAAGAAATGATTGAAGGCACTGGATACTGCAAAGGCTATGGGCCCTGACGTTATTCCGGCAATACTACTGAAGACTTTTGCTCCACAACTTGCCGCGCCCCTAGCCAAGCTGTTCCACTACAGCTACAACATTGGCATCTACCTGGCTATGTAGAAAATTGCCCAGGTATGTCCTGTACACAAAAAGCAGGACAAATACAACCCGGCCAATTACCACACCATCGGTCTACTCTTGATCATCAGTAAAGTAATGGAAGGGGTCATCAATAGTGCTATCAAGCGGCACTTGCTTAGCAATAACTTGCTCACTGATGCCCAGTTTGGGTTCTGCCAGGGCCACTCAGCTCCTGACCTCATTACAGCCTTGGTTCAAACATGGACAAAGGAGCTGAACTCCCGAGGTGAGGTGAGACTGACTGCCCTTGACATCAAGGCTGCTTTTGACTGAGTGTGGCATCAAGGAGCCCTAGCAAAACTGGAGTCAATGGGAATCAGGGGAAAACTCTCCACTGGTTGGAGTCATACCCAGCACAAAGGAAAATGGTTGTGGTTGTTGGAGGTCAGTCATCTCAGCTCCAGGACATCACTGCAGGAGTTCCTCAGGGTAGTGTCCTAGGCCCAACCATCTTCAGCTGCTTCATCAATGACTCTCCTTCCATCATAAGGTCAGAAGTGGGGGTATTCACTGATGATTGCACAATGTTCAGCACCATTCACAAATCCTCAGATACTGAAGCAGTCCATGTCCAAATGCAGCAAGACCTGGACAACATCCAGGCTTGGGCTGACAAGTGGCAAGTAACATTTGTGCCACACAAGTGTCAGGCAATGACCATCTCCAACAAGAGAGAATCCAACCATCGCCCCTTGATGTTCAATGGCATTACCATCACTGAATCCCACATATCAACATCCTGGGGGTTACCATTGACCAGAAACTGAACTGGACTAGCCATATAAATACTGTGACTACAAGAGCAGGTCAGAGGTTAGGAATTGTGCAACGAGTAACTCACCTCCTGACTCCCCAAAGCCTGTCCACCATCTACAAGGCACAAGTCAGGAGTGTGATGGAATACTCCCCGCTTGCCTGGATGAGTGCAGCTCCCACAACACTCAAGAAGCTCAACACCATCCAGGACAAAGCAGCCCACTTGATTGGCACCACATCCACAAACATTCACTCCCTCCACCATTGATGCACAGTAGCAGCAGTGTGTACCATCTACAAGATGCACTGCAGGAATTCACCAAGGCTCCTTGGACAGCACCTTCCAAGCCCACGACCACTACCATCTAGAAGGACAAGTGCAGCAGATAAATGGGAACACCACCACCTGGAAGTTCTCCTCCAAGCTAATCACCAACCTGACTTGGAAATATATCGGCCGTTCCTTCACTGTCGTTGGGTCAAGATTCTGGAACCCCCTCCCTAACAGCACTGTGGGTGCACCTACACCACATGGACCGCAGCGGTTCAAGAAGGCAGCTCACCACCACCTTCTCAAGGGCAACTAGGGATGGGCAATAAATGCTGGCCCAGCCAGTGATGCCCACACCCCGTGAATGAATATTTTAAAAGAAGATTGCACAAAGCAGGGCCTCTGAAGCTGGGTTTGAAGAGCTGCTTGCTATCTCACCTTTGATCGTTGATGTATGTTGGCACAATAGCCAAATAAACTTCAACCAGTTCTTAAATGTATTTCAACTTGTAAAGCATTATATAGACGTCATTACTTGGTGCTCGAGTACTCGCTTTATAATAATGAGAAAAAATCAATAGATTTTCGGGAGATATTGATGACATTTCCTCATGAGGGGATTTATTATTCCCATCGGTAGTAAGGGACTAATAACCTGGCCCCAGCGCTATGGTAACGTGGCTGCTGATCACTGGCACTACGTGTGACTGTAAAGGAAGAGTCTGAAAATATGGAGTCTCCTTGGGCTGAACAAAGACCCACAACCAGACCAGGCCATCCGGCCCAGAAACTCTCAGAGGCTACACCTGTTTCTCGGGCACTAAGTAGCACCCAGGGCAGGGCAGGGTTTTTAGGTTGGTGGGCCATCAAGGTCAGCGGGCTAGGGAGCAGCCTGGGAACGGACCCCAACCGCGGTTTCATGCTGGCTGGCCCATTAACGGGGCGGGCGCTGACGTAAGCGTGGGCGTGGGTGTGGGCGAGCGCCGAATGAAAGGCCCCCTGACGGCAGAGAGCTTTTTAAAAACCAATAAATAAAGCTTTTAAAACCCGGGAAAAAAAATGTCCACCCATCGCAGTCAGTCACCTGAACATATCCACGATGAAAAACCCCTGTCCGTACATTCTTAACTTTTTAATTTCATAACGGAAACCTCATCCCGCCCCTTGGTTGAGGTTTGATGAAAAATGCTAAGTCCGCCTGGCCGATTCGACCGTGAGGTTGGACGGGCCACGAAAAATCGGAGACAATCACAACTTTAGTTGCACTGATTGGCCTCTTAATTGTCGGTGGGTGCGCTCCCGACCTTTGCGCGTGCCCGCCGACCGAAATATCGCGCGATTTTGCGTCCAATCGGGTCGGGCGCGCGCCTGCACGCCAACCTAAAAGCTCTGCCCGCCTGTCAGCCAGGAAGCACATGCTCATTAGGAGCCAGAAATGCGCTGCTCACCATATTGCTATAGGCCAGAAAATAGACATTCAAAGCTGCTCCTGAAACAGGCGTTAGCCCTTCCCGTGTACAATTAATGGGCCTAAGACTCCATCACGTGCTTCCCTCCAGGGCAGAGGCGGAGGGCAAGCGAGGTCATCAGTCCCAGTCTCCTGGGCTGGGAGTGTTGTATATTTTATATCTCGAATCTATGCAGAGGTGGCACTCGTTTATATATGCGTGTAGCTGGCTTTATTTTATGCTTCAGCTCCAGCTTCCAGCACTTTCCGTCGTTTGTTTGCTTTCCTCTGAGTCCACACCCCGGCTTAACCAATCAAGCACAGTGAGCATCAATTGTAAACAGACTCACTTAATCAAGCACAGAATAATTGAACACCACAGGGAGCATTGTGCGGAATCAGAAGCAGCGTACATATTGGTGCCGTGGGAGCTATTTGTGCAGCTCTGTAGGTACAGGAGATGAGTGCATTTACAATTCAGCTCAGCAGTGATGGCGATGGAGAAACGAGTGCCAGCTCGGCCATCGCCAGCAGGTACTGCCTACTACCAGCCGCTGTCGCACAGTGAGGAATGCTGTGCTCAATTCACAATGGAGGAAGGGGCTCTGATGCCCCTGTACCATCCTCAGATACCAGAGTGAGAAAACTGGCTCAAGTGACACCTCATGAGACCGAGCGCCATGGTACATGAGCCTTTGATTGTCCAATCATCTGACTCACAGATTGTAGGCTGATTCTTCCCACAAACAGCAGGATTCTCTTTTTGATGAGCTCCCACAATCAGACAGAGTAATCACACTTCTTGCTGCTGGTTTCAGACAAAGGAGAGAGTTTTTTTTTGAAAGGACCATATCACTGTGAGAGAAGCTAGACTACATGTGGTAAGATCCTCATTCTTCCAATAGTTTAAAGGTCAAACCATAAAACCTGCTCTTGCAAACTCCTTAAATGTATTTCACATCTATCTTGCTGTGGATAGCGATACAGCAATTATTATGAAATTTCCCAGCAAGAGTCAGTACTTGCAGAAGGTGCAGAGTTGGAGACAGCTACCCCGATGTTAACCTCCCCTCACCTGAGCTCGTTCTTGGAGAGGGGATTTAATTAAGGTTTTTAAAATTATCAGGGCTTTGTCCGAGCAGATAGGGAGAAATTGCTTCCATTGGCTGGAGGGTCACAGGTCACCAGAAGACACAGACTGAAAATAATTTGTAGAAGAACAAGAGGAGGAGAGGTTTTTTTTTAAGCAGTGAGTTGTTGTGATGATGCCTGAAAGGGCAGTGAAACCAATAGTAACTTTCAAAAGAGGAAAAATGTGCAAGTTTCTTGATAATCAGCATGATCTCTCTCTCTCGTTCCTTCTCAATCTTACTCTCTTGATCTCGCTCTTTGTCTCTCCCTCACCCTGTCTTGCTCACACTAACTCCCTTTTGCATACTCTAACCCACTCTCTCACTCACTCTCTCTGTTCTCTCTATCTCTCTCTGTCAGTCTCCATCTCATTCTCTCTCACTCAGTCTCTGTCATTCCCTCTCTTACTCTATTTTTCTCTGTTTCTGACTCTCACTCACTTACTGTGATTCTCTCTGCCTCTCTCTCTCACTCTCACTCACTCTCTTTGTCTCTCATTCCCTCTCTCTCGCACTCTGTCTCTCTCGCGGTCTCTCTTGCTCTGTCTCTCTCTCATTCTCTCTCTCTTTTACTCTCGCTCCCTCTTTCTTACTCTCTCGATCTTTCTCCCTCAATCCGTCTCTCTCGCTCTCTCTCTCTCTGCCTCTCTCTCTTACCTTCTCTCTTTCACTCTTACTCTCTCTCTCTGTCTCTCTCTCTCTCTTTTTCTCTCACTCTCACTCTACCTTTCTCTGTCTCTCTCTCTCACTCACTCTCACTCACTCTCTCTCTTTCTCTGTTTCTCTCTCACTCTCTTGCTCTTTCTCTCTCACTCTCTCTCTCTTTCTCTGTTTCTCTCTCTCGCTCTCTCTCTCTCACTCTCTTGCTCTTTCTCTCTCACTCTCTCTCTCTTTCTCTGTTTCTCTCTCCCACTCTCTCTCTCACTCACTCTCCCTCAGCTCAAAGCCCCTCTCATTTAATATTCTTCTCAACTCATTTTCCACTCTCTCCTGCAACATCTTTTCCAGCTAATTTGCAACCAACAGGAAACATTCTACAACTGTAAAGTTGGCGTAAGATTTTAATATTAGATGCGGGGCTGACACCTTCACCCCAGGGAGTTTGGAGCCTCCCTCAATTCCTGGCGGCTTTGGGATTGAAGTTTCAGGAACCAGCTAGCCCAGTACAGGCTGCAGTTGATATGTGCAGGATTCGTCTTTTAGCCGAGTCCAACACACATCAAACCCAACTGGTCTTATCAAAGCTCTGTAACCTTTCCATTGCTGCCAATTCAGCCAATACTAATATGCAATGGATGGACTGGTTCTGATTCACAGCCTCCTGGGTGGAAAGTAACCTCAGTATTGAGCAGTTTCTGGTCTTTTGATCCTTTCTTTAAATCCTTTAGCAGGTCGGGTGCTTGCAAGGCCCAATCCCTAACAGCTGATTGGCTCACTAGGCACCTTCCGAGGACAATTAAGATCCAACCAGACTGGTGTGGTATTGGAGTCACATATTGGCCCAGACTAGGTAAGGACGTCGGGTTTCCCTTCCTGATCCCTTTCCCTTCAGGAAGGCGGGATTAGAAAGGGCACCTGGGTGTCCTCGGGCTGGCATGGACAAGACGGGCCAAATGGCCTCCCTCTGTGCTGTAACTTTTCTATGGTTCTATGCTTCTAAGTGAACCAGTTGGGTTTTTAATGACAACCCGACAGCTTCACAGTCACTGATTGCCGATACCAGCCTTTTATTTCTATTCCTTGAGCTTCAATCAGATTCTCTGGCTGTCACAGTGGGATTTGATCTCACGTTTGCAGGGCGGTGAGTCCAGGCCTCTGTAGCCCCTGTTGTAATATGCCTTTAAGGGATTGCGGCATGGCATCACCAGAAGGGGAAGTGTGTCACGCGGTTCAGTTTTAGTTGCACTTTTGCTTTTGAGCAGAGCACAGGGCACACACAGCTCTGCTGCTGGTCTCTTCAAGCTTTCCACCCATGTTTAAATCTTCCCATGTCCCTAGTCTAAATAAATGAGACCACAACATGTTTACACAATCCCTTAAGGTTCCTTCATGTCATTATAAAAACACGACAACCTCGCCACTAACATCTGAAAATTGGAATAGAATGGGAGAGTTTCAGAAAGGCAGATGCTTTCATCCCAAAAGCACTTTAATCAGGAATAAATGGAGAGTTAAAGAGGAAATCCTGTACACGAAGCCACTAATTAATGCATAAATATGTCAGTAAGGATATTGCAGGGAATGGCTCATGTGTGAAGTAACGTCCTTGTTTTTAATGGAATTGAATGATACCTTAACTCCAAAGGGTTAAATCACAAGGAGAGATTACACCAACTAGGGAAAACATTCCCTGAAATTTAGACGGTCAAGAGTTGATTTGATCAAAGTGTGCACGATTTGAAGGGGAGCAGATTGGTTAGATTGGGAGAGAATATTTCTGCTGACTGGGGAGTCTAGGACTAGAGGCAAGGACTAAAAAAATAAGGTCAGTTCTTTCAGGAATGAAATAAAAACAGAAAATGCTGGAAAAACTCAGCGGGTCTGGCGGCCTCTGTGGAGAGAGGAACAGAGTTAACGTTTTGATTCTGTATGACTCTTCTTCAGAGCTCTTTAGCTCTGTTAACTCTGTTTTTCTCACTCCACAGATGCTGCCAGACATGCTGAGTTTTTCCAGAATTTTCTGTTTTTATTTCAGCTTCCCAGCATCCACACGATTTTGCTTTAATCTTTCAGGAATGGATTTATGCAACATTTCTACAAACATACGAACAAGGAGCGGGAGTGGGCCATTCAGCCCCTCGAGGCTGCTCAGCCATTTAATAAGATCATGGCTGATCTGACAGTAACCTCAAATCTGCATCCCATCTACCCCCCGATAACCTATCACCCCCTTGTTTACCAAGAATCTATCCATCTCTGCCCTAAAAATATTCAAAGACTCTGCTTCCACCACCTTTTCGGGAAGAGAGTTCCAAAGGCTCACGACCCTCTGAATGAAAACATTTCGCCTCGTCTCTGTTTTAAGTGGACGACCCCTTATTTTTAAACAGTGACCCCTAGTTCTGGATATAAAGGGTGGTGGAAGTTTGGAACCCTCTACCACAAACAGTGATTGATGCTGGATCAATTATTAATTTTAAATATAAGAATGATAGATTCTTGTTATCCAAAGGTACTAAGGGGTATGGGGCGAAGGTAAGTGTATGGATTTAGGCCGTGGATCAGCCATGATCTCGTTGAATGTGTTGGAATAGGCATGAGGGGCTGATTGGCCTCCCCCAGTGCCTATGTTCCCATGTTACTCCACTACCACCAGCACCACTTGTGTCACATCGCTTAATAATCTCAGTTTCTATCAGCAGCAATAACATTTTCTCCTGTCCCATTTCTCTCTAAACCAACGCAGGGTACATTCGCTGATCCCACACTCTTAGAGGGAACAGGGAGCAGATTGGAATATAATATGATAGCACAAATTCTCCCACCAGTGTTCCACGCACCAACACTTGATGTGATTTTAACTGGGAGATACACCTGTGGTCAGATAATTGAACGAGGTGACAACAGAGAAACATCACACGGGTTGGTGCACCAATTGGCAACACTGCCACTTTAAGCATTAAAGGGCCAGACCAGACATGAGTGGGCCACCTCCCGTTACCCAAAAAACAGTGCGGCAGTTACGTAGGATATTACATTGCCGACTTCCAAGTTAATTAAATTTCGAAGTTCTTGAAATGGAGACTCTCGCTGACCGTCAGCGAGATGAATAGATGTCGATTCTCAGTAAGACAGATGCATTTCCTCATTTCCCCGCTGTCCGCTCATCTTTGGGTCTATTCCAAGCAATGTGGCATCACTAGACTGAGAGGGTGAAAACGTTTAAATTTCCCCCCTTTGGCTCCCTTCTGCACTGTAGGGTTCATTCAGCCTATTAGCCCTGGACCAGCTTGTTGAAAGAGCTATCTAATTAGTCCCGCTCCCCCTGCTCTTTCCCCATTGCCCTGCATTTTTTTCTTTGTCAAGTATTTATCCAGTTACCTTTCGAAAAAGTTACCATTGCTTCCACCCCCTCTCAAAACGTTCCAGATCACAACATTTCACTGCAAGAAAAAAAAATTCTCCTCGTCTTCCGTGTGGTTCTTTTGCCATAAATCTGTGTCCCTCCTCACTTTGGAAACCTTACTTACTTATCCATCTAGGTGTTCCTTGTCTCTCCAAGAGGGGGAACATTACCAAGGGAAAGAATCCGGTTGGAATTGGGTGCTGCATCATTCCACATGGCAATTCAAGGAGGCAGCAACTCAACAATATCTCCATCAACCAGAGTAGGATCAGTGGGTTACAGTGAAGAGTTGAGCGCTAGGGGGACAGAGCAAGGTTCTAGGAAGGCCGGTTGGAGGGAGTTTGGAGGGAAGAGGGGTGGAGTTTGGATAGGATGTAAGGCTGCCAATTGTGTTTAAATGTATTCCTGGAGTTTCATCACATGACTTGCCCCCACGCTCCAGCCATTAGTCGGCCAACACATCCATCCTTGTGACGCACGGCCTTCCTACGCCAATTGGAAAGCAAAAAGACTCATTACCCAATTGGATGATGCTTGACTGTCAGCCAAGTAGCCTATTTTTTTTTAACCCTTTTCAATATTTTTATATCTGGTAAAGAGAAATGTTGAAAGAAAATACCAAAAAAAAGCTATTGTTTTCATGTCCAGATGATCTTTCTCCAGGGTTGTACACAGCAGTGTCCTGGAGATTGACCTTCAATTCCTGGAGACTCCAGGCCAATCCTGGAGGGTTGGCGACCCTAACTGAAGCTGGATAGAGGTATATAGAGTTGAAGGTTAAAGGTTGGCGAGAGGCGGGTTGGAGGTTAGAGGTGAAGGAAGGTTCACCAATCAGATAAATGCAAACCTGTCAGCTGTCCAAATCTCTCACTATCTCAAGATCGTGGTGGACAATGAAACTTTGCAATATTAGAAAGCTCAAATCCATGGTTAAAATTTGCGAAATGCAATAGTGGATCCAAATCAAACCCTGTAAATCTCATAATGCACCTGATGATAGCTAAGGAAGGTGACTGCGCTGCTTTATGGCAAACACAAAATGCAAAAAAAAAGAAAATTAACTCTGGTTATTTATGATTGTTGATGTTTTTACTGCTGCCTATAATGAGGTTACACAGCAGTGAAACACCACTGCAAAAGCATTCAGGCATCCCGCCATCTAACGTGCCATTTCTCTCTCTCACTGACATCTCTTATCCGATTTCATTCTGTTCTCACCCTCCTTCACGTTTTCCCTTCCTTTCTCATTCGTTGTTCTGCTTTCATTTTCTCTCCCTGCAATTTTCTCTGACCCTCCTCTACCCCTACGACCCACCCCACTCTGAACACGCCCTTTGATATGTGCGTCCCTCTTCCCCTTTCCTTCTCACCATTTGTGGTCAAGACCCACTCTGGATTTCCCTCCTAACCCCACCCCCCTCCCTCCTTTTAAGACACCCACCTCTCTGACCAGTCTCTTGGTCATCCTTACTCATATCACCTTCTTTGGCTCAGTGTCGCTTTTTATTGCTTATATCATGCGCTTTGAGCTTTCTTTTAACATTAAACGTAAATTATTATTTTCTCATTTTCTCTCCTTTCTTCAATTTATTTTAATTTTAAACTCATTTAATTGTACCCACGTTTCCAAGTGATATATTATAGAAAGGTTTAATTGATCTGCCTTCATTTATGAATGTCTGGTAACTGATCTATGCTCACTGTGCTTGATCAGTTAAGCCTGGGTGTGGAGTCAAAGCAAACTAAACAGATACCACAGAAGCTACCGGAAGCTGAGCATAAGTGTAGACATTTTGTGATTGCAGAGATATTTTGAAACTTCCGTGAATTAACCTGTTACACACTTAGAAACGAGTGTCATCTCTACATTGCTCTGAGGTCGATCAAAACAATAACATTTACAATGTGGGGAATATAACCCCACCCACTCCCACCTGATTATGCAAAAAAATGGGGCTTTCTACCCAATCTCTGGAGCTCATTTTCAACCTATTTGACCCATTCTTTCTCCATCGCATTTTGCTCACTCCTCCCCCATTGTGATGCTCCTTCTCATGTCCTTGGCTGCTCTTACACGCTTCTCACTGTCAGCTATGGGTTCAGCCTGTAGCACTCACCTCTTGAGTTAGAAGGTTGTGGGTTCAATTCCCACTCCAGCATGAGATCAAGGCCCATGTGGAGGGATTGCGGAAGGAGTGCTGAGAGATTGCTGTGGGAGTGCTGAGGTTCAGGTAAGATCCTATACCACGGCCCCGTCTGCCCTCTCAGGTGGAGGCAAAAAAATCCCAGTCGGAATGGAGTGAAATAGTACAGGGTTTCAAAGAAGAGTAAGGGAGTTCTCCCCAAGTGCCCTGCTCAACATTTACCCCTCCAACAACATCACTCAAAAAACATTGGTAAATTTGTTGCTGCCTTTCATACAGTGACTGTACTTCAAAAATACCTTTGGACATCCTGATGTCAGGACGGACACTATATAAATGCATGTTTCCTTTTGCCTGTTTGAGGTGTTTCGATGTCATTCGGTAGGGTTGCACTGATCTGCACATTTTCCGTCCCTCCTCGATTCACGTGTTTCAGTCAATTGGATAAAACATTTTTTTATGAATGACTAGAAAATCGTTCAAAAATATTCATCCTGGACAGATGGACAGAGACAAGTTGGGAATGCAGTCACTGGACACAGCCTCAGACTGTTGGTTCCTGTGTGACCTGCTGAGGATCAGTGCACCTGGCGCAAGCAAATAACAGATCGTGTGGTCTCCTTTAAAACGAGGCAAGGAGAGGGATTCCCTCTCAGCCAGGACACAATCGTCTGTGCTAGCCTGTACTCCTTGAAGCAGAAACTTACACGCACAGATCGGCTTGACCAGTCACCTAGATACCAAATACCCCAGATGATGGACATGGTCGCCTTCGTCATGAAGGACGGACACCAAACTGACCAGATCAACCTGTGTTAAAAATATCGGGGGCCAGCCCCACGTACCAAAGCTAATAGTTATTGGGAAATACAGTCAGAAGATGTTTATTGGCAAGTAAATACCTGCCAGCTTGCAATTCCATCCTGTATTGTTCTGCTCCATTCTGACTGTTCCACTCTACTGGACTGTCCAACTCCATCCTGCACAGTTCCACCCCATTCTGACTGTGCCACTCCTTTCTCTCTGTTCCACTCCATCCTGACTGTTCAATGCCGTTCTGACTGTTCCACTCCATTCTATCTGTTCCACTGCATTTCGTACTGCTCCATTTCATTCTGGATGTTCCGCACCAACCTGTGCTGTTCCATTCCATTCCACTCTATCCTGTACTGTTCCACTCCATGCTGTATTGTCCAACACCTTCCTGTACAGTTCCACCCCATTCTGACTATGCCCCTCCATCCTGTACCATTTCACTCCATTCTGACTGTTCCCTCCATTCTGTACTGTTCCATTCCTTTCTGACTGTTTCACTCCATCATGTACTGCTCCACCTCATTCTGACTGTATAACTCCATTCTGCATTGTTCCTCTCCACTGTGTACTGTTCCATTCCATCCTCTCTGTCCCACTCCATTCTGGCTGTTCCACCCTGTAATGCTCAACTCCATTGTGACTGTTCTGGTCCGTCCTGTACTGTTCCATCCCATTTTGTAATGTTTCATTCCATGATGCCTGTTCCAGTCCATTCTATACTGTTCCATCCTATTCTGACTCTTCCACTCCATCATGTCCTGTTTCACTCCACTCCGACTGTCCCACTCCATCCTATACTATTTCACTCGAATCTGTACTGTCCCATTCCATTCTGACTGTTCCACTCGTTCCTGACCGTTCCACTCCATTCTGTAATGTTGTTCTCCATTCTTCCTGTTCCAGTCCAGCCTGTACTTTTCCCCTCTATTTTGCCTGTTCCACCCCATTCTGACCGTTCCTGTCCGTTCTGACTGTTCTTATTGATGCTGCTACCTCACCATTCATACAGCTTAGTGAGAGATGAGCTTCTGCTGCCACCTGCTGTCAGAAATAGGCATTTATCAATAGAATTTTTTTAAGGAGTTGGAGCATCATGTGTCACTTTAGTTTTCTGGTCAGAGAGTTTGTTTCAACAAACAATTTATATAGCACCTTTAATGTAGGAAAAAGGCTTCACAGGTGCACGAAGAAACAAAGTTTGTCACTGAGTCACATGAGGTGATATTAAGACAGATGACCAAAAGTGTGGTCGGAGGTGGAGGATTTCTGGAGCATATTAAAAGAGGAGAGGAAGACAGACTTTCATTTATATAGCGACTTTCATCACCAAAGAATGTCAAGAGTGCTTTGAAGGTTTGTCATTGTTGTAATGTAGGAATGTGACAGCCAATTTGTGCACAGCAAGCTCCCACAAACAGCAATCCGTTAATGACCAGATAATCTGTTTTACTGATGTTGATCGAGGGATAATTATTGGCCAGGACACCAGGGAGAACTCTCCTGCTTTTTTTTCAAAATAGTGGAATCTTTCACATGACATCCAAAAGACAGCCTATCTGACTGTGCAGCACTCTCTCAGGGCTGCACCAGAGCATCAGCCTGGATTTCTGCACTCAGGCCCTGGAGTGGCTCTTGAACCCTGACCCTTGCGATTAACAGAGGCAAGAGCACAACCAACTGAGCCACAGAGAAGTGGAGAGATGCAGGGGGGGGGCGGAAATCGCAGAGCTCAGGGGTTAAGGCAGCTGAAGGCACGTCCAGCAGTTGTGGAGTGATGAGCAAAAGACCAGAATTGGAGGGGAAACAGAGATACCGGAGGTTCGTAGGTCTGGAGGAGGTTACAGGGAATAGGGGGGGGTGGGGGGGGTGGTCACACCATGGAAAGATTTGAAACCCGGGGGCGAGAGTTTTAAAATCTGAGGCAGGCGATGTGGGTCAGTGAACACAGGGCATCGGGTGAACGAGAATGGGTGTGAGGCGGGATAGGGGGCTGCAGAGCTTTGGATGAGCTGAGATTTGCAGAGGTTGGGAGGCAGGGGACCAGGAGAACATGGGAATACCCTCAGGTGCTTGGGAGGTCCTTGAAAACCTGGGACCCAGATTATGGAATTTCGTTTAATCTGGTCGTTTCTTTAGTCCCCAAAGTGTCTTATTCAGGTCACAGAGGATTCTTGTGAGCTGAGGGTTAATTGAGGTTACTGCCGAGATGTATAAGCGTCACTCAGTTTCTTGCTTTCAGCATCCCCTTGATTCATCACCACAGAAAGAAAAACATTGGAACAAAAAGGGAAATCCGCACACTCAGAATTAAAGCGTCTCGGATTTCGGAGCTAACTGTACAAGTGGTCCCTCTGCTGGTTGTACACAGAAACACAGCACACTAAGTTAGGCTAAATAAATATCTCTTAAAGGGAATGTCCATAAAGGGACTGTGAATGGGAGGAGCTTTGGTGGAGGAACTGAAGCAGGGGGATTGGTAATCAGAGGACACAGGTTTAAAGTCACTGGATAAAGACGGAGAAGTGATGGAAATTCTTTGATCCGAACTTATTGTTATGACCTGGTAAATTGGAAAACTTTGCAGGAATAGGACTGGGAATTGGAATTAACCTGATGAGTAATTTTTGGGGAGCTATGGTTGAGAGGGAGAATCAACGACAGCACTTGCCCCATTTGCCACCCAACTGACGTGAACTGGGTAAAAGCAAAATACCGCGGACGCTGGAAATCTGAAACGAAACCAAAAATAGCTGGAAAAGCTCAGCAGGTCTGACAGCGTCTGCGGAGGGGAAGACAGAGTTAATGTTTCGAGTCCGAATGACTCTTCGTCTGACTGGAAACGTTAACTCCGTCTTCCTCTCCACAGACACTGTCAGGCCTGATGTGAACTGGACATTGGGTAAGGTCAGGATGTGGCTCTAGCACGAGGCCATCCACATTCGATAACTATCTGACGTGTAGGCATAGTGGGCTGAATGGCCTCATTCTGGGCCGTACGATTCTATCATTCTGTGAAGGAGATATGCTGAAAGTTTTACCGGGTGAGGGATTGCGTGGGGGTGAGGGTTTGGGTGAGGGTGAGAGTTAGAGTTAGCATTAGGTTTAGGGTGAGGGTTCAGATGAGCGTTAGGGTTAGGATGAGTGTTAGGGTAAGGGTGAGGGTTAGGGTGAGAGTGAAGGTTAGGATGCGGGTGAGGTTGAGGGTGAGGGTTAGGGTGAGGCTTAGCTTTAGGGTTAGGGTGAGGGTTTGGGGTTGGGCTAGGGTGAGGGTGAGGGTTAGGGTGAGGGTGAGGTTGAAGGTTTAGGTGAGGCTTTGGGGTAGGGTTAGGATGAGGGTTTGGGGGATGGTGAGGGTGAGGGTTAGGGGCGGGTGAGGGTTTGGGGGGTGGTGAGGGTTAGGGTCAGGGTTAGGAGTAGGGTGAGGGTGAGGGTCAGGGTGAGGGTGAGGGTTAGGGTGAGGGGTAGGGTTAGGGTGAGGGTTAGGGTGAGGGTTAGGGTGAGGGTGAGGGTTAGGGTAAGGGTGAGGGTTAGGGTGAGGGTTAGGGTGAGGGTGTGTGTTAGGGTGAGGGTTAGGGTGAGAGTTAGGGTGAGGTTGAGGGTGAAGGTGAGGGTGAGTGTTAGAGTTAGGGTGAGGGTCAGGGTTAAGGTGAGGGTGGGGACTGAGGGTTTGGGTGAGGGTGAGAGATTGGGGTGAGAGTTTGGGTCAGGGTGAGGGTTTGGGTGAGGGTGAGGATTTGGGTTAGGTTGAGGGTTCGGGTGAGGGTGAGGGTTTGGGGTAGGGTGAGGGTTTGGGTGAGAGTTTGGGGTAGGTTGAGGGTTTGGGGTGAGGTTGAGGGCGAAGGTGAGGGTGAGGGTTAGAATTAGGGTGAGGGTGAGGGTTAAGGTGACGGCAGTGAGTGAGGGCTAGGGTGAGGATGAGGATGAGGGTGAGGGTTAGGGTGAGGGTGTGGGGTGTGGGTTTGGGTGAGGGTGAGAGATTGGGTTGAGGGTTTGGGTGAGGGTGAGGGTTTGGGTAGGGTGAGGAGTTGGGGGTTTGGGTGAAGGTTTGGGGTGAGGGTTTGGGGTGATGGTTATACTCTTCGGTGAGGGTGAGGGTTTGAGGTGAGGGTGAGGGATTGGGGTGAGGGTGAGGGTGAGGGTTTGGGGAGGGTGAGGGTTTGGGTGAGGGTGAGGGTTAGAGGGTAGGGTGAGGGTTTGGGTGAGGGTGAAGGTGAGGGTGTGGGTGAGGGTGAGGGATTGGGGTGAGGGTGAGGGTTAGGGTGAGGGTGAGGGATTGGGGTGAGGGTGAGGGTTTGGGTGTGGGTGAGGGTGAGGGATTGGGGTGAGGGTGAGGGTGAGGGTTAGGGTGAGGGTGAGTGTTTGGGTGAGGGTGAGGGATTGGGGTGAGGGTGAGGGTGAGGGTGAGGGTGAGGGTGAGGGTTTGGGTGAGGGTGAGGGTTTGGGGTGAGGGTGAGGGTTAGGGTGAGGGTGAGGGATTGGGGTGAGGGTGAGGGTTAGGGTGAGGGTGAGGGATTGGGGTGAGGGTGAGGGTTTGGGTGAGGGTGAGGGTTTAGGTGAGGGTGAGGGTTTGGTGTGAGGGTGAGGGTGAGGGTGTGGGTGAGGGTGAGGGATTGGGTGAGGGTGAGGGTGAGGGTTAGGGTGAGGGTGAGGGCTTGGTGAGGGTTTGGGGTGAGGGTGAGGGTTAGGGTGAGGGTGAGGGTTAGGGTGAGGATGAGGGATTGGGGTGAGGGTGAGGGTTTGGGTGAGGGTGAGCGTTTGGGTGAGGCTAAGGGTAAGGGTTTGGTGTGAGGGTGAGGGTGAGGGTTAGACTGAGGGTGAGGGTTTGGGGTGAGGTTGAGGGTGAGGGTGAGAGTTAGGTTGAGGGTGAGGGTTTAGGTGAGGGTGAGGGTTTGGGGTGATGGTTTGGGTGAGGGTGAGGGTTTAGGGTGATGGTTTGGGTGAGGGTGAGGGTTTGGGGTGAGGGTTTGGGGTGAGGGTTAGGGTGAGGGTGAGGGTTTGGGTGAGGGTAAGGGTTTGGGGTGATGGTTTGGGTGAGGGTGAGGGTGGGGGTGCGGGTGAGGGTTTGGAGTGATGGTTTGGGGTGAGGGTGAGGGTTTGGGTGAGGGATTGAGGTGAGGGTGAGGGTTTGGGGTGAGGGTTTGGGGTTTTGGTGAGGGTGAGGGTTTGGGTGAGGGTGAGGTTTTGCGTGAGGGTGAGGGTGATGGATTGGGAGAGGGTGAGGGTTAGGGTGAGGGTGATGGTTTGGGTGAGGGTGAGGGTGATGGTTTGGGTGAGGGTGAGGGTGAGGGTTAGGGTGAGGGTGAGGGTGAGGGTTAGGGTGAGGGTGAGGGTTTAGGGTGAGGGTGAGGGTGATGGTTTGGGTGAGGGTGAGGGTTTGGGTGAGGGTGAGGGTGAAGGTGAGGGTTTGGGATGATGGTTTGGGTGACGGTGAGGGTTTGGGTAAGGGTGAGGGTTTGGGGTAGGTTGACGGTTTGGGTGAGGGTTTGGTCGAGGGTGAGGGTTTGGGTGAAGGTTTGGGGTAGGGTGAGGGTTTGGGTGAGGGTTTGGGTGAGGGTCAAGTTTTGGATGAGGGTTTGGATGAGGGTTAGGGTTTGGGTGAGGGCGAGGGTTTGGGTGAGGGTTTGGGGGAGGGTTTGGGTGAGCCTGAGGGTTAGGGTGAGGGTTTGGGTGAGGGTGAGGGTTTGGGTGAGGGTTTGGGTGAGGGTGAGGGTTTGGGGTAGGGTGAGGGTTTGGGTGAGGGTGAGGCTGAGGGTTTGGGTGAGGGTTTGGGTGAGGGTGAGGGTTTGGGGTGACGGTTTGGGGTGAGGGTGAGGGTGAGGGTTTCGGTGAGGGTGAGGGTTTGGGTGAGGGTGAGAGTTTGGGTGAGGGTGAGGGTTTGCATGAGGGTGAGGGTTTGGGTGAGGGTGAGGGTTTGGGTGAGGGTGAGGGTGACGGTTTGGGGTGAGGGTTAAGGTGAGGGTTTGGGTGAGGGTGAGAGTGAGGGTTTGGGTGAAGGTGAGGGTTTGGGGTGATTGTTTGGGGTGAAGCTGAGGGTGAGGGTTTGAGGTAAGGGTTTGGGGTGAGGGATTGGGGTGAGGGTGAGGGTGAGGTTTTGGGTTGATGGTTTGGGCTGAGGGTGAGGGTGAGGGTTTGGGTGAGGGTTAGGGTGAGGGTTAGAGGGTAGGGTGAGGGTTTGGGTGAGGGTGAGGGTTTGGGTGAGGTTGAGGGTGAGGGTAAGGGTGAGGGATTGGGGTGAGGGTTTCGGTGAGGGTGAAGGATTGGGGTGTGGGTGAGGGTGAGGGTGAGAGTGAGGGTTTGGGTGAGGGTGAGGGTGAGAGTGAGGGTTTGGGTGAGGGAGAGGGTTTGGGGTGAGGGTGAGGGTTAGGGTGAGGGTGAGGGTTTGGATGAGGGTGAGGGTGAGCGTTTGGGTGAGGGTGAGGGTTTGGGGTGATGATTTGCGGTGAGGGTGAGGGTTTGAGGTGAGGGTGAGGGTTTGGGGTGAGGGATTGGGGTGAGGGTGAGGGTGAGGGTTTGGGGTGATGGTTTGGGGTGAGGGTGAGGGTGAAGGTTTGGGGAGGGTGAGGGTTTGGGTGAGGGTGAGGGTTAGAGGGTAGGGTGAGGGTTTGGGTGAGGTTGAGGGTGTGGGTGAGGGTGAGGGATTGGGGTGAGGGTGAGGGTTAGGGTGAGGGTGAGGGATTGGGATGAGGGTGAGGGTTTGGGTGTGGGTGAGGGTGAGGGATTGGGGTGAGGGTGAGGGTTAGGGTGAGGGTGAGGGTTTGGGTGAGGGTGAGGGATTGGGGTGAGGGTGAGGGTGAGGGTTAGGGTGAGGGTGAGGGTTTGGGTGAGGGTGAGGGTTTGGGGTGAGGGTGAGGGTGAGGGTTAGGGTGAGGGTGAGGGATTGGGGTGAGGGTGAGGGTTAGGGTGAGGGTGAGGGATTAGGGTGAGGGTGAGGGTTTGGGTGAGGGTGAGGGTTTGGGTGAGGCTAAGGGTGAGGGTTTGGTGTGAGGGTGAGGGTGTGGGTGAGGGTGAGGGATTGGGGTGAGGGTGAGGGTGAGGTTTAGGGTGAGGGTGAGGGTTTGGGTGAGGGTGAGGGTTGGGGGTGAGGGTGAGGGTTAGGGTGAGGGATTGGGGTGAGGGTTAGGGTGAGGGTGAGGGTTTAGGGTGATGGTTTGGGTGAGGGTTTGGGGTGAGGGTTTGGGGTGAGGGTTAGGGTGAGGGTGAGGGTTTGGGTGAGGGTTTGGGGTGATGGTTTGGATGAGGGTGAGGGTGGGGGTGAGGGTTTGGAGCGATGGTTTGGGGTGAGGGTGAGGGTTTGGGTGAGGGATTGGGGTGAGGGTTAGGGTGAGGGTGAGGGTTTGGGTGAGGGTGAGGGTTTGGGATGATGGTTTGGGTGAGGGTGAGGGTGGGGGTGAGGGTGAGGGTTTGGAGTGATGGTTTGGGGTGAGGGTGAGGGTGAGGGTTTGGGTGAGGGATTGGGGTGAGGGTGAGGGTTTGGGGTGAGGGTTTGGGGTTTTGGTGAGGGTGAGGGTTTGGGTGAGGGTGAGGGTTTGGGTGAGGGTGAGGGTGATGGTTTGGGTGAGGGTGAGGGTTTGGGTGAGGGTGAGGGTTAGGGTGAGGGTTTGGATGAGGGTGAGGGTTTGGGTGAGGGTGAGGGTTTAGGTGAGGTTGAGGGTGATGGTTTGGGTGAGGGTTAGGATGAGGTTGAGGGTTTGGGTGAGGGTGAAGGTGAGGGTTTGGGATGATGGTTTGGGTGAGGGTGAGGGTGAGGGTTTGGGTGAGGGTGAGGGTGAGGGTGAGGGTGAGGGTGGGGTGATGGTTTGGGTGAGGGTGAGGGTGAGGGTTAGGGTGAGGGTGAGGGTGAGGGTTTGGGTGAGGGTGAGGGTTTGGGGTGATGGTTTGGTGTTGGAGGTGGAGGAGGGATTGGGTGGAGGTGGTAAGGGTGAGGGTTTGGGTGAGGGTGAGGGTTTGGGGTGAGGGTGAGGGTTGGGTGAGGGTGAGGTTGGGTGAGGGTGAGGGTGAGGGTGAGGATTGGGGTGAAGGTGAGGGTGAGGTTTGGGTGAGGGTGAGGGTGAGGGTTGGGGTGAGGGTGAGGGTTGGGGTGAGGGTGAG
>NC_135906.1:20967857-21073654 GCF_964194155.1 Cetorhinus maximus | reverse complement strand
TGAGGGTGAGGGTGAGGGTGAGGGTTTGGGTGAGGGTGAGGGTGAGGGTGAGGGTTTGGGGTGAGGGTGAGTGTTTGGGTGAGGGTGAGGGTTTGGGGTGAGGGTGAGTGTTTGGGTGAGGGTGAGGGTGAGGGTGAGGGTGAGTGTTTGGGTGAGGGTGAGGGTTTGGGGTGAGGGTGAGTGTTTGGGTGAGGGTGAGGGTGAGGGTGAGTGTTTGGGTGAGGGTGAGGGTGAGGGTGAGGGTGAGGGTTAGGGGGTGAGTGTTTGGGTGAGGGTGAGGGTTTGGGGTGAGGGTGAGGGTGAGGGTTTGGGTGAGGGTGAGGGTGAGGGTTTGGGTGAGGGTGAGGGTGAGGGTGAGGGTTTGGGTGAGGGTGAGGGTTTGGGTGAGGGTGAGGGTGAGGGTGAGGGTTTGGGTGAGGGTGAGGGTTTGGGTGAGGGTGAGGGTGAGGGTGAGGGTGAGGGTTTGGGTGAGGGTGAGTGTTTGGGTGAGGGTGAGGGTGAGGGTGAGGGTGAGGGTTTGGGGTGAGGGTGAGGGTTTGGGGTGAGGGTGAGGGTTTGGGTGAGGGTGAGGGTTTGGGGTGAGGGTGAGGGTTTGGGGTGAGGGTGAGGGTTTGTGAGGTTTGGGTGAGGGTGAGGTTTGGGTGAGGGTGAGGGTGAGGGTGAGGGTGAGTGTTTGGGTGAGGGTGAGGGTGAGGGTGAGGGTTTGGGGTGAGGGTGAGGGTTTGGGGTGAGGGTGAGGGTGAGGGTGAGGGTTTGGGTGAGGGTGAGGGTTTGGGGTGAGGGTGAGGGTTTGGGTGAGGGTGAGGGTGAGGGTGAGGATGAGGGTGAGTGTTTGGGTGAGGGTGAGGGTGAGGGTGAGGGTGAGGGTTTGGGTGAGGGTGTGGGTGAGGAGGGTGAGTGTTTGGGTGAGGGTGAGGGTAGGTGAGGGTGAGGTTTGGGTGAGGGTGAGGGTGAGGGGAGTGTTTGGGGTGAGGGTGAGGGTGAGGGTGAGTGTTGGGTGAGGGTGAGTGTTTGGGTGAGGGTGAGGGTTTGGGGTGAGGGTGAGGGTGAGGGTGAGGGTTTGGGGTGAGGGTGAGGGTGAGGGTGAGGATGAGGGTGAGTGTTTGGGTGAGGGTGAGGGTGAGGGTGAGGGTGAGTGTTTGGGTGAGGGTGAGGGTGAGGGTGAGGGTGTGTTTGGGTGAGGGTGAGTGTTTGGGTGAGGGTGAGGGTTGGGGTGAGGGTGAGTGTTTGGGTGAGGGTGAGGGTGAGGGTGAGTGTTTGGGTGAGGGTGAGGGTGAGGGTGAGTGTTTGGGTGAGGGTGAGGGTGGGGTGAGTGTTTGGGTGAGGGTGAGGGTGAGGGTGAGGGTGAGGGTGAGGGGTGGGTGAGTGTCAGTGGAGTGATACTGTGAGAGATGCTGTACCTACCGGCTCAACGCAGACTTTTCACAATAAATTAAACCCCCGGGAGCGACATGTTTAAAGTTAATGTTTAAATTTCAGCTCCTCCCTCCTATTTATCCAGAAGCCGACAGGCATTTGGCATCTGGCACTCTCACTACCACCCGCCTACCACATTAACCTGGCATCAACACTCAGGGTCTCAAAGGCTGGAGTTTAACGCTACCCCTGCCCCCACCCACCATGGTCATGTAGTCGGAAGGAACAGTGCCCTCCCCACCTCCACCCCGATTATGTCCGTGGCGAGAAGGCCACTGGTCAGCCTTCCTGCCCCCCGCCTCCAATTGAGACCCTCGAGTGGGCAGTTAATGCCCATTTAAAGGCCCCAACCCCACCGCTGCTGGTATTGACCCAATGGCCATGCGCAGACCAAACCCGTACAGGGCTTCCCCGATGATTCCTTGAGCCAGGGGCCCAACATCCAGAAGGTGGGGGGTGGAGGGTGAGGTGGGCTGGTGTCCACTGAGAGCCAATTCCTTGCCCTCACCTCCCCTTCCCGTAACCACCCTCCCCGTCACCCGTGGCCTGGGATCCAGCGATGATCCTGGGCCTCTGGTGGGTGTCATACCAGCAGCAGCCACAACCCGCCCGGCGGCGCTGCCGTTCAATAGAGCTGCCGACCTCTAATTGGCCAGCAGCTCTCAGTGGGCGGGACTTCAGCCCTTTTGGGGTCCTTGATTCCGGGGATGGGCCCACCATTGGCCAACTCAGTGCCAGAGCGGCAATGAGTTCGGTGAGCCTTCCCTCAGAGAGGCGACACCAGGTTCTCAGTGGTGGCCAGACCAATGAGCAGGACCTAGTTGCCTCCATTAAACACCATCCATAGAGTTAGAGCACAGAAGGAGGCCATTCAGCCCTCGAGTTCATGCTGGCTCTCGATAGAAGAATCCAGTCGATCCCATTCTCCTGCTTTAACCCTGTAGCCCTGGAAATTTATTTCCCTCGAGAGCCCATCCAATTTCCTTTTGAAACTCTTGATTGTCCCCAGTTCCACCAACCTCATAAGCAGCAAGTTCCAGGTATTTTTAATATTCATTCACGGGATGTGGGCATCGCTGGCTGGGCCCAGCATTTATTGCCCATCCCTAGTTGCCCTTGAGAAGGTGGTGGTGAGCTGCCTTCTTGAACCGCTGCAGTCCATGTGGTGTAGGTACACCCACAGTGCTGTTGGGGAGGGAGTTCCAGGATTTTGACCCAGTGACAGTGAAGGAACGGCCGATATATTTCCAAGTCAGGATGGTGAGTGGCTTGGAGGGGAACTTTCAGGTGGTGATGTTCCCGTGTGTCTGCTGCCCTTGTCCTTCTGGATGGTAGGGGTCGTGGGTTTGGAAGATGCCGCCTAAGGAGCCTTGGTGAATTCCTGCAGTGCATCTTGTAGATGGTACACACACTGCTGCTACTGTGCATCGGTGGTGGAGGGAGTGAGTGTTTGTGGATGTGGTGCCAATCAAGCGGGCTGCTTTATCCTGGACAGTGTCCAGCTTCTTGAGTGTTGTGGGAGCTGCACTCATCCAGGCAAGTGGGAGAGTATTCCATCACACTCCTGACTTGTGCCTTGTAGATGGTGGACAGGCTGTGGGGAGTCAGGAGGTGAGTTACTCACTGCAGGATTCCCAGCCTCTGACCTGCTCTTGTAGCCACACCACAGCATTTATATGGCTGGTCCAGTTCAGTCTCTGGTCAGTGGAGGCTGATGGTGGGGGATTCAGTGATGGTAACGCCCCCGGTTGAATGTCAAGGGGCGATGGTTAGATTCTCTCTTGTTGAAGATGGTCATTGCCTGGCACTTTGTGTGGCGCGATTGTTACTTGGCAGTGGGCCTTGCCTGGGATCAGGGACTCCAGGGGCAGAAGGTCCTGCCCAGTGAGCGCTACCAGCCAATCAGAGGTCATTACCACTCACTGCGTGAAACAACCCTTCCACACACACATCCCTCCTACATTTCTTGCCCAAGAACTTTAACTCCGTGCTCCCTAGTCGTAACTCGCGGAAACAGCTTCTCTTTGCCTCACTTATCCAAACCTGTCATAATCTTGTAAATCTCCAATGAGAAAAACCTCCCCCCCAGCTTCTCCAACCTAAACTTACAGCCAAAAATCCGGCGTCCCTGGAACCATTCTGGTGAATCTCCTCCGCGCCCCCTCACGGACCCTGACGTCCTCCCTAAAGCCTGGTCGGTCACCGGGGCCGGGGACTTGGGGGGGGTGGGTCCTCTCGGGGTGAAGCTGCACCGTTGTTGTCGAACAGCAGGTGGCAGCCCTCACCAGCTCACCTCTCCTGTCCAGCGAAAGCTGTTTGATCCTGGGCCGGCTAGCTTCCTTTTGGCTTGTGTTTAACGTTCGCCGCGCGCGAGTGTGGGACAATGAGGGCCTGAAGGTCGAGTTCGGCCGGCGTTCCTACTCTGCAAGACCCTCGAGCCAGGGGCGGCTCCCATCGACACTCAGACCCCTCCCGACCCCAACCACCCACCTTCAGTAGCTGCTTTATCCTCAGAGGGTCAAACTGGCATTAATATTCCTATTTATTTTATTTTTAATATTAAATATGTGTACCGAGCCTGTCAAAAGTCAGCCTCCTTTTACTTGTCACACTGACTACATGGTACAATGTGCACCGATAAGTATATCTGAGTATGTGCATTGTGGTGCAGTAACCATTACATTACCATAGCGCCCAGCAGAATATTCAACCCTTGGTGTGGTGTATTGTTTTGGTTACTGGAGTGGTGAGCAATGATAATTTAGTAGCCGATGTGCCTCTCACGCCGCAGGTTCTTTGCTAAAGAGCCCCTCGCTTGAAAAATAGTGAAGAAGACTGAGTTAGGGCCTTGAACACACCATGGAAAATTTCAACAACTCTCATATCCTCTGGGAATGAGCTGAATCGGCCCCAGGCATAATATCCCTGAGATTAAACCACACGGGTCCCTTTAAATGTTTCAAAAATCATTTTGGCCCCCCAACCCCCTCTTCCCTGAATGATCTCACTCCTTGCTGGAATGGAACCCTCATGCCTATTGTTCCAGGCATAAACCTGGAGATTGAGCCTCAGCTCGCTATTCAACTGTGTGCAGCATCGCGACTGTGCTCCTTGTCCTCAGGCTAGTCTCCATCGATTAGACAGCTATCGTGGGCTCCAGTATCCCCAGCTGATTCTCTCTCTCTCTGTGTAGCCCTGGGACTTGTCGAATTACCTCAACCATAGCTCTCCGAGGATGTATTTATACAACACGGTGCAGCAACAGCAGTTTGCATTTATATAGCACCTTTGACATAATAAAACGTCCCCGGGCGTATCACTGGAGGGTATTGGGCAACGTGAGACACCAAGCTCCATGCGAGGACATATGACCAACAGCTTGGTCAAAGGGGCGGGCTTTAAGGAGCACCTTAAAGGAAGGGAGAGAGACAGAGAGGCGGAGAGGTTTATGGAGAGAATTCCAGAGCTTAGGGCCCAGGCAGCTGAAGGCACGGCCGCCAATCAGGCAGCGGTTAAAATGGGGCAGGCGCGGGGCAGGCTGGAGTTGGAGGAGTGTAGATGTGGATTTGGCAAAATCAATGCATGGAATTCCTAAACTTTTTAATAATCCTCAGGATGTGGACGTTGCTGGGAAGGTCAGTACTTGTTGCTCATCCTGTGGAGAATTAAGTTGGTGATAGCAGTGTTCCAGTTCCTGAGATAATCACGCTGGTGTGTGCTTGGACTCGTATTAAATCCAGACCAAGTTAGGGCGGCAGGTTTCCTTCCCTAAAGCAGGACATTCAGGAATAAACTGGGGTTTTTTATGGACAATATCAGCAGCCTCAACATGTTTCCAGTTTTACAATCCTCAGCTTCAAACTGAACCCAAGTTGCTCATGGGGAGATTTAAATTTATGCTCTGCTCCACGTGTAGAATATTCTTTAATTATTCTTTCAATGGGCATTACTGGCACTGCCCATCCCTAACTGCCCTTGAACTGAGTGGCTTGATAGGGCCATTTCAGATAGCAAAGGCAAAATACTGCAGATGCCAAAAACCTGAAACCAAAAACGCTGGAAGAACTCAGCAGGTCTGACAGCGTCTGCGGAGAGAGAGAGAGTCAACGTATCGAGTCTGACTCGAAAGGTTAACTCTGGTCTTTCTCTCCACAGATGCTCTCAGACCATTTCAGAGTCAACCACACATTGCTGTGGGTCTGGAGTCACATGTAGGGCCAGACCAGGTAAGGATTGGCAGATATTCCTTCCCTAAAGGGCATTAGTGAACCAGATTGGGTTTTTTTTAACAACAATCAATGATAGTTTTGTGGTCGCCATCACTTAAATTCCACCAGCTGCTGTGGTGAGATTTGAACCCATGACCCCAGAGAATTATCCGGGGCCTCTGGCTGACTAGCGCCAATGACATTATCACTACACCACGATCTCCCTTATATAGCCTTAGACCCCCACGCTGCACATAATGCTGCAGGAGCTGGGGCCACCTACTGAAGGTAAACCGACGCAGTTTTGCAATTAGCGCTGTGCAAACCCGCAGCCCTGTTTGATCCTCTTGAGACGCACTCCATTAAATCTACCCGAGTGATTTATGGTATTTAACAGACTCCAAATTCTTGAAAGCTTTGCGTGTGCAGCAGAAAGCTCCAGTATGCTGTGCCAGTAAATTGGGTTGTTTACCTCAATGGCCCTATCACGGAGAATTAAACCAGTACCAAAATAGCTTGTAATAAATTAAATATGTGCTCTAACTCAAAATATGTGATGTGTCCCTGAAATCCAATTGTCCACTGACAGGAAGCAATAAAGACCATCTCATATCCTATTAATGAGGTTCCTCTGACAGTTCTGACGAGGTCCTGGCTTGCCTCAATGAAAATTAATACATATTTCAGATCTCCAGCTCTTGTCAGCTCTGATTGTGTACGAGGTCCCATCATAAGTGCCGGACATGTTCTGCATGCTACTCTGTAAAGGATTGCGTTACTTGTAGCCATAACTTAAAAGATCCCTTATTTCAGAGGAGGGTCAACAATTATCCCTCGACCAACGTCGCTAATCCGACCATTACAACATTGGCATCTTTGGGATCTTGCTGCGTGCAAATTGGCTGCCGCGTTTCCTGTGTTGCTATGGTGATGACACTTCAAAGGTACTTGATTGGTGATTGATCAAAGCATTGATCTTCCAGGTTGGACTGAGCCAGCAACTTCCAGGCCTGGTTGCCTTAGGGACAAAACAGTTGCGGAGGTGGGGGTAGGCGGGGAGGGGGGAGGAGTTGCCTGGTACATGGTCACAATTTGTATATGCGAAGACTTGAGTCCTTTTCGGTCATGAGTGAAGAACCACCATTTTGGGTGCAAGTTTCCTGCTCGCCACAGTTGACCCTAGTTAGCAGGTGGAGTAGGAGCTGGCGGCCGGGCCTATACTTCTCGGCTATTATCGACAACTCCTACCCCCGGTTCATCTGTGGGGCTGCTCACGCACAGCCTGGCAGGATTATTCTTCAGTACGGAAACTTCTAGAAATACTCAGCAGGTCTGGCAGCAGCGGTCAAGGTAGAAACAGAGGGCGGGATTTTCCGGTCTTGGTGTGACAGGATCGGGCGCAGGGGATGTGACGGGCCAGCCAAAGGGTCCGCTGACTTTCGGACGGGCCGGAAAATCCCGGCCAGAGTTAACGTTTCAGGTTGATGACCTTTTAAAAGGTTGACCACGCTTGAGTATACATAAGAACTCAAGGAATTGGAGCAGGAGTAGGCCATTCAGCCCTTCGAGCTTGCTCTGCCGTTCCATGAGATCATGGCCAACCTGATTGTGACCTGAACTCCACTTTCCTGCCTGGCCCGACCCTCCCATAACCCTTGACCCCCTTATGTCAATCAAAAGATCTGTTTAACTCAGCTTTGGATATATTCAGTGACCCAGCCTCCACTACCTGCTAAGGAAGAGGATTCTCAGGATGTTATGTTTCAGTTATACAGGGTGAGACCACATCTCGAATACTATGTGCAGTTTTGGTCTCCTTATTTAAGGAAGGGTGTAAATGCATTGGAGGCGGTTCCGAGGAGGTTTACTGGACTGATACCTGGAATGAGTGGGTTGTCTTATGAGGAAAGGTTGGACAGACTGGGCTTGTTTCCACTGGAGTTTAGAAGAGTGAGGGGTGATTTGATTGAAGTATATAAGATCCTGAACGGTCTTGACAAGGTGGACGTGGAAAGGATGTTTCCTCTTGTGGGTGAGTCCAGAGCTAGGGGGCACTGGTTTAAAATTAGAGGCCATCCTTTTAGGACAGAGATGAGGAGAAAGTTTTTCTCTCAGAGGGTCGTACGATTTTGGAACTCTCTACCTCAGAAGGTGGTAGAGGCGGGGTCATTAAATATTTTTAAGGCGGAGGCAGATAGATTCTTGTTAGGCAAGAGAATCAAAGGCTAGATGGGAATGTGGAAATCGAAACACAAACAGATCAGCCATGATCTTATTGAATGGTGGAGCAGGCTCGAGGGGCTGAATGGCCTCCTCCTGTTCCTATTTCTCATGTTTCTTATGTTAAACACTAACGACCCCTCTGAGAGAAGGAATTCCTCCTCATCTCTGTCTTAAACGGGAGACCCCCCCCCCACCCCTCAAGTCTGAAGCTGTTGCCCTTTCCCCCATAAGAGGAAATGTGCCTCTGGGCATCCAGGAGGTCTCCCTGTCTCAATAAGATTTCATTCTTCTAAACATCGGGCACCGGCCCAACCCGCTCAACCTCTCCTCATAAGGCAACCCCTTCACCCCAGGAATCGGCTGAGTGGGCCTTCTCTGAACCTGCCTCCAAGGCAAGTCTATCCTCCCTCAAGTAAAGGGACAAAAAAACTGGTCCACAGTAATCCAGGGGTCGTCCCTGTGCAGCTGTAGCAAGACTTCCCTACGTTTATACCCCATCCCCCTTGCAATAGAGGCCAACATTCACATTGGGTTTCGGGGTGGAATACAAACAGGGCCTCTCCATTGTGTTGCACCTACCTTTTGCCCCTGTCTGGGGCATTAAGCTTTTGATTTATAAAGACCATTCATAAAACCTATATGATTGTACATTGTTGTCTGAGCACTAGAGGGTGATATTGCACAAACACACACAGCTCACCTCTCTCCTGTAATATTTATCTAAGGATTCCTGCCCTCGCGTTAATGAATAAACATTGCCAACCCTCAGGACTGCCCGGAATTCCTCCGTGAATTAAAGATTAATCTCCTGGACAGGGTTGCAGGCTGCACCGAGGAGGAGAATTATAAGGGCATTAAAAATGAATTGTGGCCTTTTTTTTTGTTGCCCATTTGACATAGTAAAAGGGCTCAAGGCTCTTCTCAGGAGCATAAATCAGGCAGAAAATTGAGACTGAGCTAAAGAGGGCAAGTTAAGTGGCCAAACGCTGGGTCGAAGAGCAGTTTTGTTTATCGGTCATAACCCACAGCTTCTACCGCCTGGGAGAAGAAGGGCAGCGGATACATGATACCCCCCCTCTACAAGCCACTCACCATCCTGACTTGGAAATATATCGGCCGTTCCTTCACTGTCGCTGGGTCAAAATCCTGTACCCAACTGTACCCACAACACGTGGGCTTCCCAAGGGGAGGGGAAAAAGGATGTTTTACCCCGTCGGCCGCAAGGGTGGGTTTTCACGCTGTATCGTCCCACTCCAGTCTCGTTAATTATGCATTCCTGGGAAACACGCCGGGTCGCTGGCAGGACCTCCTCTGATTTGCCCACCAACACCACCCCCCCACCCCACCCCCACCACCGGTTACCTCAGGCCCTCACCTTCTCAAGGGTAATTAGTGATGGGCAATAAATGCTGGGCCCAGCCAGCGACGCCCACCTCCCTGTGAATGAATAAAAAAAAAGAGCATTAGAGATTGTCAGGGGACAAGAGGGTTAAACAGGATTAAAGAGGATTGACAATGTATCAGTGCCATATTTTAAAACACTCGTCCTCATTTTCAAATCCCTCTTTGGGCTCAGCCCTCCCTATCTCTGTAGCCTCTTCCAACTCGCAGCTCTCCCAGATCTCTGCGTCCCCTCTAATTCTAGTCTCTTGTTCATCCCCGATTTTAAGCCCTCCACCATTGGCAGCCGTCATGTCAGCTGCCTGGGCCCCAAGCTCTGAATTCCTTTCCCTACACCTCTCCGCCTCTCTCTTCTCCTTTAAGACGCTCCTCGAGACTTACCTCTTTTACTAAATGTTTGATCATCTGCTCTAATCTCCTTACATTTTTCGGTGTCAAATTTTGTCAGACAACACTCCTGTGAAGGCCCTTGGAATGTTTTTTTAATACTTTTTCTCTGATGGGATGTGGGCATCATTGGCAAGGCCAGCATTTGTTGCCCACCCAGCCCTAATTGCCTCTTGAACTGAGTGTCTTCCTCAGCCATCTCAGAGGGCAGTTAAGAGTCAGCTACATTGCTGGGGGCCTGGAGTCACATGTAGGCCCAGACCAGGTAAGGATGGCAGATATTCCTTCCCTAAAGGGGCATTAGTGAACCAGATGGGTTTTTACAACAATCAGTGATAGTTGCTATGGTCACCATTACCGAGACTAGGTTTCAACTCCAGACCAGACTTTTATTAATTAGCTAAATTCCACCAGCCACCACGAGTAGGGTTTGAACCCATGTCCCCAGAGCATTAGCCTGGCCCTCTGGATTAGTAGTCTGGTGACAATATCACTACACCACTGCCATCACAAATATTGAAGGCACTGCATAAATACAAGTTATTGTTACTAATATGCAATGGTGTTTTATAATATGCAATGAGAAAACGTGAATCCACAAAGAAAACGATGGATTGTTACATGACTGGGTTCATCTCACCTAGTCTCCTACTCTGGATGTTACTGTACTCCATGGAATTCAGTCCTCGAGGATTCTCATTATAACCTAACACACTAAAGTGTGGCCATTATTATTGACAAACTGCTCCCTGCACTCCAATTATGTCAGTGTTGAAAGATCCCTTCACAGAGGATGTTAGCACTGTTTAGCATTATACTTCTGTGTGATTCAGGGTCCCGTTCTAATTGTGGCAGGAACTCGTACATCTGGCATTGACTTTTTACAGGTTTTGTGATTCGCTATTGATTCTCTCCTATGATTTCCTTGTCGCTTTTTAAAAAAAATTTAATCCTTCTCTGACCCTTCCGCAAATTGACTTGTTCAGCATTGAACTACTTTGGCCGGGTGAGGGGTACGTTTAAACACGTTGAGACGTGCGGTAGCCTCTGCACATTCCAATGGATTTGGGGCGGAGTCGTCCCAGATTTTGCACCAAGCGCTGTCGCGGGCGTGAAAAAGGACGCTTTACCTGTCGGCCGCAAGGGTGAGTTTTCACACTGTATCGTCCCACTCCAGTCTCGTTAATTATGCATTCCTGGGAAACACGTGGGGTCACTGGCCTCTGATTCGCCCACCCCACCGTCACCTCAGGCCTTCAGCAAACCGGGTGCCATATTTAAAAGCCGCCCCTGCACAGAGCGAGCGCTCTTCAAGGGAGAGGGAGCTGCTGGAAACTGTTGGCCGCCAAAGGGAGGAAACATGCTGCCCCCACCCCCCCACCAGATTCACCGGCGCCTCCCCCGAGCCCCTACAGGACACAGTGGAGACCCCGCCGCGAAGCCCTCTACCCCCCTCTCTGGCCGAAAACCACCAAGCAAAGGTCATCAATCCAGCCTGGGAGGCGGTGACAGTGGTGGTCAGCGCCAACACCCTGCAAAAGAGGACAGCCACCCAGTGCTGAAAGAGGGTGAATGATCTCATCTACTCTGCCAGGGTGAGTCGCTCTTCCCATCGCTCTCAACTCACACACGCATAAACCCATCGCACACCCACAGGAATCTCACACCTCAGGGGACAACACCCACTAACTCTCACACGCACCTCACATCTCCATCAGGCTCATACTCCGAGGAGCTCAGGTCCTCATTCCGTCCATGGCTCCGCTCATCGCACAAATCTTCCACCCAGCGCCATGTGTCCTGCTCACACTCTCTCCATCTGTTTTCATGCTGGAGAAGCTGGCTCACAACAGCAGGGAGAGGTCCCAGACCGGGGGTGGAGTGGCCCACATTAGGCCCCTCACTCACTGTGGTGACGATGAGGTTGGCGGTGAACACCCATGTGGGGTTCTTGCACCACATCATCCCTCTTTCAACCCAAGCGTGCGTGCTCTCTCTGCTGCCAGGTACTAATGATCTCTACTTTGGTTCACAGGGAGCTCTACCAAGCGGCCAACACCCTCAGCCAGCCAGTCCCTCAACTCCATCCACATCCTCACCTCCAGCCAAGAGGACACCTCCTCCATTGAAGAGCTGGAAATAAGCAGCCTGGAAGACCCATCACAGCGCTTACCCACACCCTCCACCAGCGCAGACGCACACACCTCAGTGGGAGCTAGATCTAGAGCAGACTCAGGTTCACCGCGCGGACACATGTCCGCAGCGGGAGGAGGCAGGTTCAGCCGAGCTCCCCGGCACTCAGAGAACTGCTGGGGGAGAGGCATCTGTGAGGTCCGAGTCAGATGATGAGCCTCTGGATTCGGCCTTCAAACTCATCGTGGAGAGTGAGCAGAAGGCGGGGGAACATGACACAGAGCTGTTGGAAGTCGGAGGAGTGCATCCGCCTGCTCTCTGATGAAGTGGTGCCCACATGTATGCGTATGGAGGTCTCCATGGGAAGGATGGTGGACACCATGGAGAGCCTGGTCCAGCAGGACGATGAGATGCGTGCAGACCTGCACTCCATCGTGGGAGCCAAGGGTCAGTTCCTGCAGTGGCAACGCAAGAGGTAATTAGGGCACCTCAACGTCCCTCCTGGTGCACCTTCCCCTCAAGGAGTCAGGCTGGGGTCCTCGGGCACCTGAAGGGAGGAGGAGCAGGAGCTGGACACCCCTGGGTCATCCACTCAGGAATCTCAGAGGCTGTCCCCTCCCTCCGAGTCCCTTTTGCCTGTTAACCCGTCAACCTCTTCCTCTATCACCTCAGAGGGAGCTGCCGGCCCACAGGGGGACAGCCAAAGCGAACCGGGGCCCTCAAGGCCTCGGCTCTCCAAAGGACCCACGCTGAAGTCATCAGTGGCCACAGGGCCAACCATTGCACAGGCTGTCTCCACCCCTGCTGTGGATGTCAGGGCAGCACCTAGAAGAAGTGGTAGGCCTAGAAAAGTTAAGAATATCTGATCGCACGTGGTTGCACAGGTGAACACATTCTGTCACTTTATAACTGGAAAATATATTCACTTTCACCGAACAATGTGTAATGTTGTCTTTCAGCTTCATTTACAGGCTCCGTGAGTCCTTCCCCTGCATCATCCCCTCCCTCCCCCACTAGAGCACAGCCGGCCCACAGGGGATCCTGGAGGGAGAGAGGTCTGTGTGTGTGTGTGTGTGTGTGGGAGGGTCTTTCGGAGCCTCGTGCAAACACTCTCCCACGCACATGGAGCCTTCATCCATCACACTCACCTCACTGTCCCGAGCAGTTTCAATGCTGCCTGCTGAGGTTCTCTTGCAGTTGTCCATCTGAGCTGACCTGCATCTCCGCCCACCCACTGGCTGCACTCCCATGCAGCTCCTGAGCCCGTCCAACACGAGGCTCCGCTCACTTTCGATTTCAGAAGCAAGGCCATCGTAAGGCTTGTTTTCAGCTCCTCTGTCCTTTCCCCTCCCCCAGTCACCTGTGCCCTTTCCCCATCACTGTCAATCCCCCCCTGGTATCACCTCCCCACCATCACCTTCCAACCCAAACCCTTGTCTTTCCAGGATGTCCAGGTCAACGTGCACGTCCCCTACCTCCCTGAGAATCACACCCCCATCCACATTGTCCTCCCCGACCTCCTGCTCCCCACCCCCAGGATCTGTGTTGGCCCTGAGTCCCCACCAACCACCCTCACCGTCCCTTCTACCATTTACCACCACACCCTCATCCTCCCACACTACCGGCTCCCTCTGCCCTCTTCATACTCACCATTCCCTGTTACCACGCCCACCCTCACTTCACTCCCCAGGAGGCAGTCATCCACTCCACAGACCCCTCCCTTGCACCTTCACCTGGACATCTGCCGCTGCCCTTTACTCCTTCCTTCCTCCTTCCCCCCCTCCGAACTCCCTCCTCCACCCAGACTCCTTTGTACCCCTGGACTCCTTCCCCCCCACTCCGAACTCATTCCTCCCCCACCCAAAATCCGATCCCCGCCTCACCGATCATCCATAGCAGCCCACGGCCAAGACCGTGATGTTCCGAAGCAGACCCCAAAACATCAACGGAGACCTTCCACATTCCGTGAGCTGCTTCTTGGCGGAGTCACGTCCAGGAGAGTCTGCCCAGCAGGCGATGATGCACGTGTTCCTCCAGGGCCCGTTAGCTGTCGAGCTCCAGCGTCTTCTGCTCCTCGGATGTCCGCCATCTCAGCAAGGCCCTAACGGTGAGTCCCGACTTCGGAACATCACGCTTGTCCGACCGCGTTCCGGGCTGGCGAGTTTCCCCGCCAATACGCCTGGATGATCCAGCGTGGGCGGCTGTATTATAGTGACATTCCCAACGTCCAACGATGGGAAAGGCAGCCTGCCATTGGCGGGTGGAGCGGACAATCGCAAACTGGTTGCGCGCATCGTGAAGCCGATTTTTGGCCTTCCCGCCTTATTGTCCGCTCACGCCCACCATGACGCCCGACACCAACGGGGACGGAAAATTCCAGATGCCGTCTGTTTTTAACGCATCCATCTTCTCACTGAATATTAGAAAGAGGAGGAGGCCATTCAGCCCCTCGAGCCTGCTCTGCCATTCAATGAGATCATGCCTGATCTTCACCTCAACTCCATTTGTTTCTAACTCCTTGATACCCTTCCCAACAACAATCTATCCATCTCAGTCTTCAAACCTTTAATTGCCCCCCGCAACATCCCCAACATGTCAGTGGGCTAATAGCCCTGAGGCTCAGACTAATTCTCTGGAGGCATGGGGCCAAGGCAGCTGGTAGAATTTAAATTCAATTAACAAAAATTTGAAATTTAAAGTTAGTCTCAGTAATGGTGACCATCAGTTGTTGTAAAGAACCCATCTGGTTCACTAATGTCCTTTAGGGAAGGAAATCTGCCATCCTTACCTGGTCTGGTCTGGCCTAAATGTGACTCCAGACACAAATCAATGTGGTTGACTCTTTAACTGCCCCCTGAAATGGCCAAGCCACTCAGTTCAAGGGCAATTAGAGATGGGCAACAAATGTTGGCCTTGCCAGCGACGCCCATGTCCCATGAAGGAATGCAGGAAAACAATCACTCCATGTGCCTGAGCCCTAAGCTCTGGGATTCCCTCACTAAATTTCTCTACCTCTCTCATGCTTTTAGATCCTGCCCCCTTCCCCCCCGCCCCCCCCATCAACATCCACTCAAAATCCAATTCTTTGACCAAGCTTTTGGTCACTGGCCTCCTGTCTCAAATTCTGCTTGATAAGCGCTCACGGTGAGAATCACAGCGAGTGGTTGAAGTGGATACTGTAGACACATTTAAGAGGAAACCAGACACGCTTATGAGGGAGAAGGGAATAGAGGGAGGAGAGATAGTAGATTTAGACGAGGAAAGAATCAAGTGGAGCATACACACCAGCATGGACTGGTTGGGCTGAATGGCCTGTTTCTGTGCTGTATATCCTATGAGTGCTATTTGAAGTGTACAGACTTTCGTAGTATAGGAGATACCAATTTTCACACAGTCTGATCCTACAAAGAGCGATGTGATAAATGACCTGTTTCAGCGATGTTGATTGAGAGTTAAATATTGGCCGCAGGGTAGAACGCCTCTTGCTTTCCTTCAGACAAGTGGCTGTTCAGCTGCAAAGGCAAAAAGGGCCTCGCTTTAACATCTCATCTAATCTCAGTACTGTTTCGGGACAGTCAACTTAGACTTTGCTTGGGAGTGGGACTTGACCCCACAACTGGCTGACTGAGAAGCAATCCATTGAGCCGTGACTGGTAGCTGACTAACCAGCGCCTCTTGTGGCAGCTACTGGTATCCTGATCCTCTATTTTTTATTCATTCACAGGATGTGGGCGTCACTGGCTGGGCCAGCATTTATTGCCCACCCCTAGCTGCCCTTGAGAAAGTGGTGGTGAGCTGCCTTCTTGAACCACTGCAGTCCGTGTGGTGTAGGTACACCCACAGTGCTGTTAGGGAGGGAGTTCCAGGATTTTGAGTCAGCGACAGTGAAGCAACGGCCGATATATTTCCAAGTCAGGATGGTGAGTGACTTGGAGGAGAACTTCCAGGCGGTGGTGTTCCCATCTATCTGCTGCCCTTGTCCTTCTAGATGGTAGCAGTCATAGGTTTGGAAGATGCTGTCTAAGGAGCCTTGGTGAGTTGTTGCAGTGCATTTTGTAGATGGTACACACCCTGCTGCTACTGTGCGTCGGTGGTTGAGGGAGTAAATGTTTATAGATGTGGTGCCAATCAAGCGGGGCTGCTTTGTCCTGGATGGTGTCAAACTTCTTGAGTGTTGTGGGAGCTGCACTCATCCAGGCAAGTGGGGGGTGTTCCATCACATTCCTGACTTGTGCCTTGTAGATGGTGGACAGGCTTTGGGGAGTCAGGAGGTGGGTTACTTGCCGCAGGATACCTAGCCTCTGACCTGCTCTTGTAGCCACAGTATTTATATGGCTGGTCCAGTTCAGTTTCTGGTCAGTGGTAACCCCCAGGATGTTGATAGTGGGAGATTTAGCTATGGTAATGCCATTGAACATCAAGGGGGCCAGACACTCAGAGCAGAACGTGTCACCACTGTATCTTGCACAGCAGACATGAGAAATGAGTTGTGACGTTTAGTTAAGGTTGTGGTAGTCAGGAGCAACGCTCTAGAAAATGATCCTTTCGAACAACCTAATACTTTTGCATGAATATTTCATTGCGCAGGTCTCTTTGGTACAGATTCCAATAAAGAATAAATCTAAAGGCAAGGACACTTTAATTGGATAGGGATCCCATGGGTGATGTCACTGAACCTTTTCATTTTTGCACAGACTCTTCCCCACTGTGATGACTCTTTGCTAAAATCACATTTTTTCTAGCTCAGCAACTCTCTCACCCCCACAGGGGGTTCCGGGGGGGAGGGGGAGGTGGGGGAGGGGAAGTCAAGGCAGAGGTAAAATCCTCACTAAATTCTGTTAAATATCCTGTCACTGCCATGGCTGCTCATCTATTTCTAGGATGTGAAGTCATTCTTTACCGGGAGAGCGGTGAGAATGTAGGGCTCGCTCCCGCAGGGAGTAGTTAGTATTAGATGTATTTAAGGGGAAGCTGGATAAACACACGAAGGGAAAAAGGAATGGAGGAATGTATTTGTGGAGTGAGAGGAGGCTCAAGTGGAGCATTAAACGCTGGCGTGTATCAGCTGGGCCAAGCAGTCCATTTCTGTGTGATGGTGGTGTTACAGTTCACTCAGGGAGTCCAAGCTGCTGTGACAAGGAGCAGTTTAATATGCATGTTGCAGTCTGGAGCTATGGATAGTGATGGTTTTCTATCACATGTCCAACCAGGAATCTCTCCCACTCTCAGTGACCAAGGAAGGTGCATTCATAATATGGCCAAACAGGTTGAATATCAACCTGAAAAATCCTTCCAGTTGCATCAATGGCCGATGTGAAGATTGGGGTGGGACTCGAACCCAGAGCTCCTGTGACACGGCCACTGCACCTCAAGGCCTCCCACGCTTCAGCGCTTTACACTCTGTGTGCGTCCTTGGCCTATCGGATTACGCTCTCCCCTCCCAATCTGAAGGTGCGTTGCCTCCTCGAGAGATGTGATCCCGAAACCTCAAACCAGCGCTGACTGGATGAGCCGTCTGTTAGATAGGCTGTTAACCTGAGAAGGCCGATGGCCAAAGATCCAACCTGACTCAATTTGCCCCTGTGCTTCGTCCACCTCCATTGCACTAACTTCCGAGAGGTTAGTTTCAAAGTGCCGTCAATGAGAATGAAGGTTAAAAAGCGGGCATTTTTATAAAAGTGTCACGTCAACTCCCTGTCAGAAAAAGCAATGGAAGAAAACGCAACAGCCAATTATGGCGCACAGCAAGATCCCGCAAAAAAAAAGCAAAGGTGGCGAACGGGCTGATAACCTGGATTTGGTGGTTTGAGGAGGGAATATTGGTCCTGCACTTTATCCACGGAAGGCTAGGGCGTTTTCCTGGCTTCCTCAATCAACAACAACAGCTTGCATTGATATAGCGCCTTTAAAGTAGTAAAATGCGCCACAAAGTTTCCTGGGAGTGTGTAGCAGACAAAAAAAAAATTGAAGCCAAGCCAAAGGACGCGATACCAGGACAGGTGACAGCAGGCTGGTTAAATGGATCAGCTTTGAGGAGGGAGAGAAGCAGAGTGCTACTAAAATAGCTCATTTGTCACCACTGCCCTCTGTGTGAATTGTTCCTGCAATTACCTTGGGAATAACAGTGGCTAACCATCAAAGAACTGTCATTTATTGGATGTGAAGCACTTTGAGACCTTACTGAGAGATTACGCCATAATTGTCCCTTCTTCCTTTCCTTTAATTAGCTAGAAAGCAGTATCTGTCGTCTCTCTGACAGTGGGGAGCATTTGCATAGATAGCAGGTGAAGGCATTAACTGCTAGAATACCGTCTGAAGGACTCCACAAATCATATTACCTCCGGCATCACCAGTAGAATCATGGAATCTTACAGCACAGAGGGAAGCCATTCATCCCATCGTGCCCGTGCTATCTCTTTGAAGGAGCTATTCAATTTAGTTCAGCATTATACATTGTCGTAAGTGTTCCCATCGCTCTGAATTCATCCCATTCCCACGTTACAAATGGTGGCTGTATCTCAAGAGTGCTTTGTTGGCTGTGAATACCTGAGGCCGATGAAGGGGCTACAGAAATGAAAGACCGTTCCTGTTTTGTCTGGGGCGTAGCAGCATTGGAGTGTCCGAAGGTGAATCACGCTGTCCGTGTGAAGGCAGACTGCCTAAATCCACCATCACCATATTTGGCAGTCGGGTTGCCAACTCTGTTCGGGCGTATTCCTGGAGCATGACGTGACCTCCCACCTCCGACTGCCCCGCGCCCACCCTCCCACCGTTGCCTGTCTGACACCTCCACCCGCCGGAAACTCCGCCCTCCTACAGGCAATTGGGCGATTCTCAACTGTCAGTCAATCAGCCTTTTAATTCCATCTCCAGTTCTTACCCTGAAGAAACAGAAGCGATGAGGGAAAATGATGTTAAAAACCTTTCTTTGTTTTTTTATTTTTTCATGGGCTGGGGGCATTGACAGTGAAGACCCACGTTGTTCAGTCATTCCGCTTTGTTGAACTCTCTACCCTGTGAGATTACTGATAAAATAGAATCCAATTACACCCCTTCTATGAAATGATTAGATTGAATAATATCATGCGCCCAGGCAAAAGAAAGTCTCCTTCCACTTCCACAGAATGGAAAAGGTAGAGTCATAGAGTACTACAGCACAGAATCAGGCCCTTCGGCCCATCATGTCCATGCTAGTCATCAAGCACCTATCTATTCTAATCCCATTTTCCAGCACTTGGCCTGTATTCAGTGGTATTTCAAGTGCTCATCTAAATACTTCTTAAATGTTATGAGGGTTTCTGCCTCTATCACCCCTTCAGGCTGTGTGTTCCAGATTCCAACCACCCTCTGGGTGAAAATATCTTTCCTTAAATCCCCTCTAAACCTCCTGCCCCTTACCTTAAATCTATGCCCCCTGGTTGTTGACACCTCCGCTAAGGGGATAAGTTTCTTCCTATCTACCCTATCTATGCCCCTCATAATTTTGTACACCTCAATCAGGTCCCCCCTCAGCCTTCTCTGCTCTAAGGAAAACAACCCTAGCCTATCCAGTCTCTCTTCATAGCTGAAACGCTCCAGCCCAGGCAACATCCTGGCGAATCTCCTCTGCACCCTCTCCAGGGCAATCACATCCTTCCTATAGTGTGGCGACCAGAACCGCACACAGTACTCCAGATGTGGCCTAACTGACATTTTATCCAGCTCCAACAGAACCTCGAAAAACTCAGCAGGTCTGACAGCATCTGCGGAGAGGCAGATGCTGTCAGACCTGCTGAGTTTTTCCGGGTATTTTTACTTTTGTTTTTGTTTAGGATTTCCAGCATCCGCAGTTTTTTTTTGCTTTTACCCAGCATAACGTCCCTGCTTTTATATTCTACGCCTCGGCTAATAAAGGCAAGTATCCCATATGCCTGCTTAACCTCCTTGTCTACCTGTGCTGCTGCCTTGTTCAGTTTATCTTGGTTGCAAGTATTGGATCTTTCCCCCAAATATGAATTTACTGTCACCGTTTCCATATGGTGTAATGTGCAGAACATGTTAATGAGGCTGAGGTGCCACTGAAATCAGCGTCATTGTCCGCACAGTGTTATAAATAACTAATGGGATATTTTCCTGTCAAATTAACAACATTGCACGGTATTGTTAATGTAAAATTTGTACTTATTGGATTTCTTAATGGTCATGGTGGTACCACCGATAGGGCAGACACAAATTAACACTGCATTATATCGCTGCTGCTCTTAATATTAATGACCCGGGCTGCATATATATTAGACAATATTTGTAACCAAGTGCCAGCAATGGTCATCATCATTTTAATCAGACCTTTCTGTAACTGTTTTGTGAATTGACTGGTGAAGGGGTAAGATATCCAGCATCATTGAGAGGTCGGGTTAAAGTGGGGGTGGGGTGGGGGGGAAAAATAAGGGGTCCAGAAACAGGAGAAGCACCGGCGTCCATCATTCCTCTCCCTGGCCCCAAAGGCACAAAGTGGGTGGAATAAGGAGGGAAGGAAGGCATGAAGGGGCTGGGGGAGGGAGGAAGGCACAAAGGGAAAGGTGGGGAGTGAGTGGGGAGGTTGGATTGGGGGCCAGAGTGTTTCAGAGGGATGGGTCGGCTGAGTCAATGTTGGAATCCTGGGGGTAGAACTGAGGGGGGCGATGATAGGAAGGGATGGTGACTGTGAGAGGGGGATGTGGGATGTGGTAGGGTGGTAAGGTCAGGGTTTGGGTGTGCTGGGTGTAGTTTCATCTGGAGGGTCATTGAGGGGACAAGGATGGGGGCATGGATTATGGAAGTGGGGAGGATCATGGTGGGCATGGGAACAGTGACTGTTGTGGGTTCAGTGGGGAGTGAAGGCATGTCCATGTCGACAGTGATAGGTAGAGTGAAGGTGACGTTGTTGGGGGAGGGTGGTCAATGGCGATGGGGGAAGTTGGTGGGTGACAGGAGGAGGGAAAAGGTGGTGGGGACAGTCTGATATGTGACACGCGCCATCCTGAGACAGAGGCAGCTCAACAACAAGGCAACGCCCTCTCGGTCCAACTGCAAAACATCGAGGTGGGGGTGGGTGGGGGAGGGTCTTCTCGGGTGGGTGGAGCTGAAGGTCAGCACAACTGGGCAGCTAAAGGGAAACCTAATAGTCAGGTAGAGTCTGTATGAGAGTGTTTTGCTTTGCAAATCCTCACTGTCTAGTGAAGGCCACACTGCAGCAGGCTTGGGCCAAAGGGTTCTCACTACAACCAGATCCCAGCAAAGTGTAGAGCTGCCATTCACTCTGAGCCATTGGCCATTGGCTCTGGTCAGAGTTAGGGTGCGAGGGAGGGAAGGGGATGCCCTACAAGGGGGCATGCAGGTGAACGGCCGTCAACTCGCGACTGCAAACCTCCATCCTCCCGAGGGAATGGAGGAGGGCTAGTGTGGTTTGTCTTTTTGTTCTGACAAGGTCTCTCCATTGCTTCTCGAGGGCAGTGAGGGCAAGTGGAATAGTGTGAGTGGGAGGCCTCTCATACATAGCTGTCACCACCCTTGTCAAAGAGCGATGACTCCATACGCAGCCATGTATTAGGGGTAGGAAGACCCATCCATAGACCCCCCCTCCCTGGAGTGCACAAGACCATTAAAACAACTGACAGCAAGAATGAATCCAGGAGACTTCCAAGAGAACATATATTTACAAGTACCATAGCTATATACAATGATTGTACACCTATGCCACCAGTATTCATTCAATACTTCTTAATTTTTGCCACTCTACCACTTTATCTGGATACATTCCCAACATCTGCAGCAGAGGTGGAGGCAGCCTGCTGACTACCGTTCTCTCTTGTCTGTGATGACTCTGGTGGGCGTCTCTGGAGGTCCGAGACCTGAAGGGCCCTGTCCTTCATTGGATCTCCTGCTCAGGAGGTAAACTCTCCAAGGCCACAGAAGCTGAGGCTGTTGGGGTCACAGGCAGAAGCGATTGAGAACAACGGGATACCCTTGGAGTGTCTCTGGTGGATACTCCCAGGGTGTCTGCCTGACACACTCCCCCCTCTCCCTTTGTGCGTCTGAGGGCCCCTCCCTGACTCCTTGAGGAGAAGAAGCCCCTGGAGAGTAATCGAGGTGCCCCATCCTCCTGCCCTGCAGCCACTGCACACGCTTACCCATGGCTAGAGCGTTGGAGTGCAAATCTGAACGTACATCTAGCAGAAACTGGGTGATTTGCTGGACCATGGTCTCCATGGTGTCTGCTATCCTCCCCATGGAGACTTCCATGTACTCGCTGATACTCCAGCATCTTCTCCACGGCCGCTTCCAGAGGCTCATCATCTGACTCAGCAAGAGGCCTCTTCACCAGTAGTCCTCTGAGTGCCAGCGACCTTGGCTGTCACTGCCTCTGCTCACTCACACGTGGACACGTGTCCGTGAGGTGACCACCAGAGTGTGAGCCCAAGCCTAAACTAGATATATGAGGCACCAAGGTGTGTGACTCTGGGCTGGTGGAGGGTGCAGGGGAACACTGTGATGGGCCTACAGGTGTGAAGTCACCCTCCTCCTCCTCCGAGGTGTCCTGAGGGGCTGGAGTTGATTTCAGGTGCAGGTGCTGGCCCTCCCCTCTTCCTGCCGGAGAATGGAGACGAGAGAATGAGTGACTGCCTAGGCTGACTCAAACATTCTACTCGCCAATCACCATGACTTTCCGAGCTTCTCGGAATTATGCATGCTTCCTCACTAGATGCTTGTGGAAGGCCGATCTCATCGCCGGCACAGGCACGGTTACCATCTTCCCATGCCAGCTCAGCAGCCTACTGCTTGAATTGAGTGTGGGTCTGGGCTCAAGCACTCCCCCTCCCATTTTCCCCCTCTCCCTCCTGTTGTGGGCCATCTTCTCCTGCATAGAGATGTATAGATGGATTGTAAGCCCATGTGATGTAAGAGCAGGTCGTAGGCTGGTAATTCTGTGGCAACTAAATGATCTCGTGACTCCCCAAAACCCGACCACCATCTACAAGGCACAAGTCAGGAGTGTGATGGGATACTCCCCACTTGCCTGGATGAGTGCAGCTCCCACAACACTCAAGAAGCTCAACACCACCCAGGACAAAGTAGCCCGCTTGATTGGCACCCCATCCACCATCCTCAACATTCACTCCCTCCACCACCGACGCACAGTAGGAGCAGTATGTACCATCTACAAGATGCACTGCAGCAACTCACCAAGGCTCCTTAGGCAGCACCTTCCAAATCCACGAGTTCTACCATCTAGAAGGACAAGTGCAGCAGATGCATGGGAACACCACCACCTTCAAATTACCTCTACTCCACCCCATGGCTGTGGCTGGGTCAAAATCCTGCAGTTGCCTCACTAACTGCATACCACATGGAATGCAGTGGTTCAATAAGGCAGCAGCCCACCTCCTTCTCAAGGGCATTTAGGAATGGGCAACAGAATGCTGGCCTCGCCAGTCATGCTCACATCCCATGACAGGAGCACAAAACAAGTGGTGCTGTGAGTTGGGAGAGTGGAAGATTGACTTACCCTAAAGGAGCGGATTCATTGACCTGTTTCCTGCATTGCAGGGTGGGTCCTGTTCTGGACCACAGTGTCACTGACCGGCCTGGTGGCCTCCTCCCAGGCCAGCGTGGTCAATAGGGTGGGGGCATCTACTGCTATCCCTTGGCAACAGGATGTCCTGCCCGTCCTCGACAGGGGAGATGTTCCAGGGAGCCATCACTAAACCGTGGGGCTGGAGCTTGCCGCCTTCTGCTGCTTATCGTGTTCCAGGGTCCTGGCGCCATCACCCATTGGCTGGCTGTCTGGATGCCTCTTAAGTATGGCAGCCGAAATGACGGCAGGCTGGCCGATTTCCTGCCCGGCCAATCACGAGACTCGATGTGAACCATGCGCGTGCGTGAATAATGAGGCGGGAAGAGCACAGTGGCACGGAACAGCCTGCTCTGTTCTGCAGCGGGAGTCACTCCGACTGTCCGGCCCCGCCACAGAATCTAGGGCGATTCCGCCCTTTGTGTTAATTAGCGTGAGTCAGGAAAACATCTCGAGTCCTGCTTTTCCCATCCCTCGTCACACACACGTTTGGGATCTTTCGATTTCTGAGATGATTTTCCCCCTCTGTGCGTGAATGTGCTCATTCCTGGACTGGCCACATAAGGTGCCACTACCCCCACGCCTTGTGGAGGGGGCACTCTTCCTGTCTGGCGAGAGATGGGGGAGCATCGGCAGGCTGCTCGGCCACAGGGAGAATCGCAGCCTTGCCCGGACAAGTCCTCACCAGGCACATACACACACACCTGTGCCTCCTCACCTCACTGCGCTACCTCACGCTGTTGGTGTTAGAGGGGTCTGCGAATTGTGGTTGGGGGTTTTGTGCTTTGGGGCTGGTGGGGGGGGTCTGTGATTTGGGTTTAAGGGGGCCTGTAATTTGAGGTTGGGGCATGGTGTGTGATTTGGGGTTTGGAGGGAATCTGTGATTTGGGGTTGGGTGTAGCTGTAATTAGGGGTTGATGGGGGGGTAGCTGTTATTTGAAGTTTGGGGGATAGCTGTAATTTGGGGTTGGGGGTAGCTGTGATTTAGGGTTTGGGGGTATCTGTGATTTGGGATTGGGAGGTAGTTGTGATTTGGGATTGGGGGAATCTGTGATTTGGGGTTTGGGTTAACTGTGATTTGGGGTTGGGGGGTCTGTGATTTGGGGTTGGGGGTAGCTGTGATTTGGGGTTGGGGGAATCTGTGATTTGAGGATTGGGGGGTAACTGTGATTTGGGGTTTGGTGGGAGCTGTGATTTGGGGTTGGGGGAGGTAGCTGTGATTTGGGGTTTGGGGGGTATCTTTGATTTAGGGTTTGGGAATGTAGCTGTGATTTCGGGTTGGGAGGGGATTGTATGATTTGGGCTTTGGCCGGTAGATGCCATTTGGGGTTTGGGGAGGTAGCAGTGGTTTGGTGTTGGGAGGTGTTACTGTGATTTGGGGTTGTGAGGGGTAGCTGTGATTTGGGGTTTTGAGGGTAACTGTGATTTGGTGTTGGGGTCGACTGTGATTTGGGGTTTGGGGGAATCTGTGATTTGAGGTTTAGGGGGTCTGTGATTTGTGGTTGCCGGTAGCTGTGATTTGGGGTTTGGGGGATTCTGTGATTTGGGGTTTGAGGGGGTAGCTGTGATTTGGGGTTTTGGGGGTGTCTGCAATTTGAGGTTTGGAGAGTTGCTGTGATTTTGGGTTGGGAGTAGCTGTGATTTGGCATTTGGGGGGGTCTGCAATTTGGGGGTGGGGGTAGCTGTGATTTGGGGTTTGGGGAGGTAGCTGTGATTTGGGGTTTGAGGGGTAGCTGTGATTTTGGGTTTGGGGGGTAACTGTGATTTGGGGTTTGAGGAGTAGCTGTGATTTGGGGTTGGGAGGGGAATCTGTGATTTGGGCAATGGGGGTTAGATGTCATTTGGGGTTTGGGGAGGTAGCACTGATTTGGGTTTGGGAGGGGTTACTGTGATTTGGGGTTGGTGGGGTAGCTGTAATTTGGGGTTTTGGGGGTAACTGTGATTTGGAGTTGGGGGCATCTGTGATTTGGGGTTTGGGGGTAGCTGTGATTTGAGGTTTGGGGAGGGTAGCTGTGATTTGGGGTTGGGAGAAATCTGTGATTTGGGGTTTAGTGGAATCTATGATTTGGGGTTGTGGGTAGCTGTGATTTGGGGGTTGGGGTCTGTGATTTGGAGTTGGGAGAGACTGTGATTTGGGGTTGGGGTGTCTGTGATTTGGGGTTGGGTGTGTCTGTGATTTGGGGGTTTGAGGGGGTAGCTGTTATTTGGAGTTGGGGGGGGTCTGTGATTTGGGGTAGGGGGCACCTGTGATTTGGGGTTTGGGGGAATCTGTGATTTGGGGTTTGAGGGGGTAGCAGTGATTTGGGGTTTTGGGGCTAGCTATAATTTGGGATTTTAGGGGTAACTGTGATTTGGGGTTGGGGGGAATTAGTAACTTGGGGTTTGAAGGGGTAGCGGTGATTTGGGGTTTTGTGGGGGCTGTGATTTGGTGTTTGGGGGGGTAGCTGTGATTTGGGGTTTGGGGGAATCTATGATTTGGTGTTTGGGGGCACTAGCTGTGATTTGGTGTTTGGTGGGATCTGTGATTTGGGGTTGGGGTAGCTGTGATTTGGCGTTTGGGGGGTCTGCAATTTAGGGTTGGGGGATAGCTGTGATTTGGGGTTTCGGGGGGGTCTGTGATTTGGAGTTGGAGGGTCTGTGATTTGGGGTTGGGGATTAACTGTGATTTGGGGTTGGGGGCAGCTGTGACTTGGGGTTTGGAGGGTAGCTGTGATTTGTAGTTGGGGTTCTGTGATTTGGGTTTTGGGGAGGTAGCTGTGATTTGGGGTTGGGAGGTTAAGTGTGATTTGGGGTTGGGGGTAGCTGTGACTTTGGGTTTGGAGGGTAGCTGTGATTTGGGGTTTGGGGGTAACTGTGATTTGGGGTTTGGGGAGGTAGCTGTGATTTGGGGTTGTTCGGGTAGCTGTGATTTGGCGTTTGTGGGGTCTGTGATTTGGAGTTGGGGGGTCTGTGATTTGGGGTTGGGGGCATCTGTGATTTGGGGTTTGGGAGAATCTGTGATTTGGGGTTTTTGGTGTTCTGTGATCTGGGGTTGGGGGAATATGTGATTTGGTGTTGAGGGGGTATCTGTGATTTGGGGTTTTAGGGAGAGTTCTGTGATTTGGGGTTGGGGTAGCTGTGTTTTGGGGTTGGGAGAATCTGTGATTTGGGTTTGGGGGAATCTGTGATTTGGGGTTGCGGGGGTTGCTGCGATTTGAGGTTTGGGGCGTAGCTCTGATTTGAGGTTTGGGGGAGTAGCTGTGACTTGGGGTTTTATGGTGAGGGTCTGTGGTTGGGGGTAGCAGTAATTTGGGGTTTGCAGGGGTCTGTGGTTTGGGGTATTGGGGTTAGCTGTGATTTAGGGTTGGGGGTAGCTGTCATTTGCAGTTGGAGCGTAGCTGTGATTTTGCGTTGGGGGTTAGCTGTGATTTGGGGTTGGTGGGGGCCTCTGGTTTTGGGTTTTGGGGGTTAGCCATGATTTGGGGTTGGGGGTTAGCTGTGATTTGGGGTTGGGGGTCTGTGATTGTGGGTTTTGGGGAATCTGTGATTTCGGGTTTGGGGGAGTAGCTGTGATTTCGGGTTGGGGGTTCTGTGATTTGGGATTGTGGGTGCTGTAATTTGGGGTTGGGGGTAGCTGTGATTTGGGGTTGGGGGAATCTGTGATTTGGGGTTTGGGGAGGTAGCTGTGATTTGGGATAGCGGGGTTAACTGTGATTTAGGGTTGGGGGTAGCTGTGACTTGGGGTTTGGGGGGTAACTGTGATTTGGGGTTTGGAGGGTAGCTGTGATTTGGGGTTTGGGGGGTAACTGTGATTTGAGGTTTGAGGGGGGTAGCTGTGATTTGAGGTTTGGGGGAGTAGCTGTGATTTGGGGTTTTATGGTGAGGGTCTGTGATTTGGGGTTGGGGGTAGCAGTGATTTGGTGTTTGCGGGGGACTGTGGTTTGGGGTTTTGGGGGTTAGCTGTGATTTGGGGTTGGGGGTAGCTGTGATTTGCAGTTGGAGGGTAGCTGTGATTTGGGGTTTGGGGGTTAGCTGTGATTTGGAGTTGCTGGGAGCCTCTGGTTTGGAGTTTTGGGGATTAGCCGTGATTTGGGGTTGGGGTTAGCTATGATTGGGGTTGGGGGGGTCTGTGATTGTGGGTTTGGGGGTATCTGGGATTTCGGGTTTGGGGGAATCTGTGATTTGGGGTTTGGGGAGGTAGCTGTGATTTGGGGTTGGGGGGTTAACTGTGATTTGGGGTTGGGGGTAGCTGTGACTTGGGGCTTGGAGGGTAGATTTGGTTTGGGGTTTGGGGGGCAACTGTGATCTGGGGTTTGCGGTAGTAGCTGTGATATGCGGTTGGGGGGTAGCTGTGATTTGGGGTTGGGGGAATCTGTGATTTGGGGTTTGGGGAGGTAGCTGTGATTTGGGGTTGGGGGGGTTAACTGTGATTTGGGGTTGGGGGTAGCTGTGACTTGGGGTTTGGAGGGTAGCTGTGATTTGGGGTTTGGGGGGGTGGGTAACTGTGATTTGGGGTTTGTAGGGTCTGTGATTTGGAGTTTTGGGGGGGTCTGTGATCTGGGGTTGGGGGAATCTGTGATTTGGTGTTGAGTGGGTATCTGTGATTTGGTGTTTTGGGGGGTCTGTGATTTGACATTGGGGGTAGCTGTGTTTTGGGGTTTGGGAATCTGTGATTTGGGGTTGGGGTGGTGTCTGTCATTTGAGGTTTTAGGTGGGGTCTGTGATTTGGGGTTGGGTGTAGCTGTGTTTCGGGGTTTGGGGAATCTGTGATTTGGGGTTGGGGGGTAGCTATGATTTGGGATTTTAGGGGCAACTGTGATTTGGTGTTGGGGGGAATCTGTGGTTTTGGGTTTGCGAGGGTAGCTGTGATTTGGCATTTTGAGGGGTCTGTGATTTGGTGTTTAGAGGGTAGCTGTGATTTGGGGTTGGAGGAATCTGTGATTTGGTGTTTGGGGGCAGCTGTGATTTGGGGAATGGAGGTGCTTTTTTGGTGCTGGGGGTAGCTGAGGTTTGGCATTTGGGGGGGGGGGTCTGCAATTTGGGGTTGGGGGTAGCTGTGATTTGGGGTTTGGGGTTCTGTGATTTGGAGTTGAGGGGTCTGTGGTTTGGGGTTGTGGGCGTCTGTGATATGGGTTTTGAGGAAATCTGTGATTTGGGGTTTATGGGGGGTCTGTGATTTGGGGTTTGGGGAATCTGTGATTTGGGGTTGGGGGTATCTGTGATTTGGGGTTTATGGGGTGGTTTGGGGTTGGGTGGTAGCTGTGTTTTGGGGTTTTGGGAATCTGATTTGGGTTTGGGAGTATCTGTGATTTGAGGTTTTAGGGGGGTCTGTGACTTGGGGTTGGGGGTAGCTGTGTTTTGGGGTTGGGAGAATCTGTGATTTGGGGTTGGGGGTAGCTGTGTTTTGGGGTTGAGAGAATCTGTGATTTGGGTTTGGGGGAATCTGTGATTTGGGGTTGCGTGGATTGCTGTGATTTGAGGTTGGAGGGTAGCTGTGATTTGAGATTTGGGGGAGTAGCTGTGATTTGGGGTTGGTGGGGAGTAGCTTTGATTTGGGATTTGAGGGAGTAGCTGTGTGTTGGGGTTTGGGGGTACCTGTGATTTGGGGTTGGTGAGGGTTAGCTGTGATTTGGGCTTAGGGGGTAACTGTGATTTGGGGTTGGTGGAATCTGTGATTTGGGTTTTGGGGAGGTAGCTGTGATTTGGGGTTGGGAGGTTGACTGTGATTTGGGGTTGGGGGTACCTGTGACTTGGGGTTTGGAGGGTAGCTGTGATTTGGAGTTTGGGGGTAACTGTAATTTGGGGTTTGGGGTAGTAGCTGTGATTTGGGGTTGTTCGGGTAGCTGTTATTTGGGGTTTGTGGGGTCTGTGATCTGGAGTTGGGGGTCTGGTTTTTGGGGTTGGGGGCATCTGTGATTTGGGGTTTGGGAGAAGCTGTGATTTGGGGTTTTGGGGGGTCTGTGATCTGGGGTTGGGGGTAGCTGTGATTTAGGGTTGGGGGTAGCTGTGATTTGAGGTTTGGGGGAGTAGCTGTGATTTGGGGTTTTATGGTGAGGGTCTGTGATTTGGAGTTAGGGGTAGCAGTGATTTGGGGCTTGGGGGTCTGTGGTTTGGGGTTTTCGGGGTTAGCTGTGATTTGGGGTTGGGGGTAGCTGTGATTTGCAGTTGGAGGGTAGCTGTGATTTGGGTTTGGGGGTTAGCTGTGATTTGGGGTTGGTGGGGGTCTCTGGTTTGGGGTTTTGGGGGTTAGCCATGATTTGGGGTTTGGGTTAGCTGTGGTTTGGGGTTGGGAGTTGCTGTGTTTTGGGGTTTGGGAATCTGTGATTTGGGGTTGGGGGGTAGCTATGATTTGGGATTTTAGGGGTAACTGTAATTTGGGGTTGGGGGAACCTGTGGTTTTGGGTTTGAGAGGGTAGCTGTGATTTGGGATTTTGGGGGGTCTGTGATTTGGTGTTTGGGGATGGCTGTGATTTGGGGATTGGTGGGTGCTGTGATTTGGGGTTGGGGGTAGCTGTGACTTGGGGTTTGGAGGGTAGCTGTGATTTGGGGTTTGGGGGTAGCTGTGATTTAGGGTTTGGGGAGGTAGCTGTGATTTGGGGTTGGGGTGTAGCTGTGATTTGGGGTTGGGGGAATCTGTGATTTGGGGTTGGGGGAATCTGTGATTTGGGGTTTGGGGAGGTAGCTGTGATTTGGGGTTAGGGCGTTAACTGTGATTTGGGGTTGGGGTAGCTGTGATTTGGGGTTTTTCGGGTCTGTGATTTGAGGTTTTGGGGGGGTCTGTGGTCTGGGGTTGGGGGAATCTGTGATTTGGTGTTGAGGGGGTATCTGTGATTCGGGGTTTTGGGGGGGTATGTGATTTGGGGTTCGGGGTAGCTGCAATTTATGGTTGGGGGTAGCTGTGATTTGGGGTTTGGGGAACCTGTGATCTGGGGTTTGTGGGTATCTGTGATTTGAGGTTTTAGGTGGGTTCTGTGATTTGGGGTTGGGGGTAGCTGTGTTTTGGGGTTTGGGGAATCTGTGATTTGGGGTTGGGGTGGTATCTGTGATTTGTGGTTTTAGGTGGGGTCTGTGATTTGGGCTTGGGGGTAACTGTGTTTTGGGGTTTGGGGATCTGTGATTTGGGGTTGGGGTGGTATCTGTGATTTAAGGTTTTAGGTGGAGTCTGTGATTTGGGGTTGGGGTTGCTGTGTTTTGGGGTTTGGGGAATCTGTGATTTGGGGTTGGGCGGTAGCTATGATTTGGGATTTTAGGGGTAACTGTGATTTGGGGTTGGGGGAATCTGTGGTTTGGTGTTTGGGGGTAGCTGTGATTTGGGGTTGGAGGAATCTGTGATTTGGTGTTTGGGGGTAGCTGTGATTTGGGCAATGGGGGGTGCTTTGATTTGGATCTCGGGGTAGCTGTGATTTGGCATTTGGGGGCTGTGCAATTTGGGGTTAGGGCGTAGCTGTGATTTGGGGTTTGGGGGTCTGTGATTTGGAGTTGAGGGATCTGTGGTTTGGGGTTGTGGGCATCTGTGATACGGGGTTAGGGGAAATCTGTGATTTGGGGTTTATGGGGGGTCTGTGATTCGGGGTTTGGGAAATCTGTGATTTGGTGTTTATGGGGTGGTCTCTGGTTTGGGGTTGGGTTGTAGCTGTCTTTTGGGGTTTGGGAATCTGTGATTTGGGTTTGGGGGGGTATCTGTGATTTGAGGTTTTAGGGGGATCTGTGATTTTGGTTTGGATGTAGCTGTGTTTTGGGATTGGGAGAATCTGTGATTTGGGGTTGGGGGTAGCTGTGTTTTGGCGTTGGGAGAATCTGTGATTTGGGTTTGAGGGAATCTGTGATTTGGGGTTGCGGGGGTTGCTGTGATTTGAGGTTTGGGGGGTAGCTGTGGTTTGCGGTTGGGGAGTAGCTGTGGTTTGGGGTTGGTGGGGAGTAGCTTTGATTTGGGGTTTGGGGAGGTAGCTGTGATTTGGGGTTGTTCGGGTAGATGTGATTTGGCGTTTGTGGGGTCTGTGATTTGGAGTTGGGGGTGTGTGATTTGGGGTTGGGGGTAGCTGTGATTTAGGGTTAGGTGTAGCTGTGATTTGGGGTTTGGGGAACCTGTGATCTGGGGTTGGGGGTATCTGTGATTTGAGGTTTTAGGTGGGGTCTGTGATTTGAGGTTGGGGGTAGCTGTGTTTTGGGGTTTGGGGAATCTGTGATTTGGGGTTGGGGTGGTATCTGTGATTTGAGGTTTTAGGTGGGGTCTGTGATTTGGGGTTGGGTGTAGCTGTGTTTCAGGGTTTGGGGAATCTGTGATTTGGTGTTGGGGGGTAGCTATGATTTGGGATTTTAGGGGCAACTGTGATTTGGGGTTGGGGGGAATCTGTGGTTTTGGGTTTGAGAGGGTAGCTGTGATATGGCATTTTGGGGGGTCTGTGATTTGGTGTTTAGGGGGTAGCTGTGTTTTGGGGTTTCGGAATCTGTGATTTGGGGTTGGGGGATAGCTATGATTTGGGATTTTAGGGGTAACTGTGATTTGGAATTTTGGGTGGGTCTATGATTTGGTTTTTGGGGGTAGCTGTGATTTGGGGTTGAAGGAATCTTTGATTTGGTGTTTGGAGGTAGCTGTGATTTGGGCAATGGGGGGGTGCTTTGATTTGGATCTCGGGGTAGCTGTGATTTGGCATTTGGGGGGTGTGCAATTTGGGGTTAGGGGGTAGCTGTGATTTGGGGTTTGGGGGTCTGTGATTTGGAGCTGAGGGATCTGTGGTTTGGGGTTGTGGGCGTCTGTGATATGGGGTTAGGGGAAATCTGTGATTTGGGGTTTATGGGGGGTCTGTGATTTGGGGTTTGGGGAATCTGTGATTTGGTGTTTATGGGGTGGTCTCTGCTTTGGGGTTGGGTTGTAGCTGTCTTTTGGGGTTTGGGAATCTGTGATTTGGGTTTGGGGGTATCTGTGATTTGAGGTTTTAGGGGGAGTCTGTGATTTGGGTTTGGATGTAGCTGTGTTTTGGGGTTGGGAGAATCTGTGATTTGGGGTTGGGGTAGCTGTGTTTTGGGGTTGGGGTAGCTGTGTTTTGGGGTTGGGGTAGCTGTGTTTTGGGGTTGGGAGAATCTGTGATTTGTGTTTGAGGGAATCTGTGATTTGGGGTTGCGGGGGTTGCTGTGATTTGAGGTTTGGGGGGTAGCTGTGGTTTGCAGTTGGGGAGTAGCTGTGGTTTGGGGTTGGTGGGGAATAGCTTTGATTTGGGGTTTGAGGGAGTAGCTGTGATTTGGGGTTTGGGGAGGTAGCTGTGATTTGGGGTTGTTCGGGTAGCTGTGATTTGGCATTTGTGGGGTCTGTGATTTGGAGTTGGGGGGTCTGTGATTTGGGGTTTTGGGGGGGGTCTGTGATTTGGGGTTGGGGGTAGCTGTGATTTAGGGTTGGGGATAGCTGTGATTTGGGGTTTGGGGAACCTGTGATCTGGGGTTGGGGGTATCTGTGATTTGAGGTTTTAGGTGGGGTCTGTGATTTGAGGTTGGGGGTAGCTGTGTTTTGGGGTTTGGGGAATCTGTGATTTGGGCTTGGGGTGGTATCTGTGATTTGAGGTTTTAGGTGGGGTCTGTGATTTGGGGTTGGGGGTAGCTGTGTTTTGGGGTTTGGGGAATCTGTGATTTGGGGTTGGGGTGCTATCTGTGATTTGAGGTTTTAGGTGGGGTCTGTGATTTGGGGTTGGGTGTAGCTGTGTTTCGGGGTTTGGGGAATCTGTGATTTGGGGTTGGGGGGTAGCTATGATTTGGGATTTTAGGGGCAACTGTGATTTGGTGTTGGGGGGAATCTGTGGTTTTGGGTTTGAGAGGGTAGCTGTGATTTGGCATTTTGGGGGGGTCTGTGATTTGGTGTTTAGGGGGTAGCTGTGATTTGGGGTTGGAGGAATTTGTGATTTGGTGTTTGGGGGCAGCTGTGATTTGGGGAATGGAGGTGCTTTTTTTGGTGCTGGGAGGTAGCTGTGATTTGGAATTTGGGGGGTCTGCAATTTGGGGTTAGGGGAGAGCTGTGATTTGGGGTTAGGGGAATCTGTGGTTTTGGGTTTGAGAGGGTAGCTGTGATTTGGGATTTTGGGGAGTCTGTGATTTGGTGTTTGGGGGTAGCTGTGATTTGGGGATTGGTGGGTGCTGTGATTTGGGGTTGGATGTAGCTGTGTTTTGGGGTTGGGAGAATCTGTGATTTGGGGTTGGGGGTAGCTGTGTTTTGGGGTTGGGAGAATCTGTGATTTGGGTTTGGGGGAATCTGTGATTTGGGGTTGCGGGGGTTGTTGTGATTTGAGGTTTGGGGGGTAGCTGTGGTTTGCTGTTGGGGAGTAGCTGTGGTTTGGGGTTGGTGGGAGTAGCTTTGATTTGGGGTTTGAGGGATTAGCTGTGATTTGGGGTTTGGGGGGGGGTTAGCTGTGATTTGGGGTTTGAGGGAGGAGCTGTGATTTGGGGTTGGTGGGGGTAGCTGTGATTTGGGGTTGGGAGAATCTGTGATTTGCGGTTGGTGGAATCTGTGATTTGGGTTTTGGGGAGGTAGCTGTGATTTGGGGTTGGGAGGTTAACTGTGATTTGGGGTTGGGGGTAGCTGTGACTTGGGGTTTGGAGGGTAGCTGTGATTTGGGGTTTGGGGGGTAACTGTGATTTGGGGTTTGGGGAGGTAGCTGTGATTTGGGGTTGTTCGGGTAGCTGTGATTTGGCGTTTGTGGGGTCTGTGATTTGGAGTTGGGGGGTCTGTGATTTGGGGTTGGGGCATCTGTCATTTGGAGTTTGGGAGAATCTGTGATTTGGGGTTTTGGGGGCTCTGTGATCTGGGGTTCGGGGAATCTGTGATTTGGTGTTGAGGGGGTATCTGTGATTTGGGGTTTTGAGGGGGTCTGTGATTTGGGGTTGGGGGTAGCTGTGATTTCAGGTTGGGCGTAGCTGTGATTTGGGGTTTGGGGAACCTGTGATCTGGGGTTGGGGGTATCTCTGATTTGAGGTTTTAGGTGGGTTCTGTGATTTGAGGTTGGGGGTAGCTGTGTTTTGGGGTTTGGGGAATCTGTGATTTGGGGTTTATGTGTGTTTGTGGTTTGGGGTTGGGCGGTAGCTGTGTTTTGGGGTTTGGGGAATCTGTGATTTGGGGTTGGGGGTTTCTGTGATTTGAGGTTTTAGGGGGGGTCTGTGACTTGGGGTTGGGGGTAGCTGTGTTTAGGAGTTGGGAGAATCTGTGATTTGGGGTTGGGGGAATCTGTGATTTGGGGTTGCAGGGTATGCTGTGATTTGAGGTTTGGGGGTAGCTGTGATTTGAGGTTTGGGGAGTAGCTGTGATTTGGGGTTTTATGGTGAAGGTCTGTGATTTGGAGTTGGGGGTAGCAGTGATTTGGGGCTTGGGGAGTCTGTGGTCTGGGGTTTCGGGGCTTAGCTGTGATTTGGGGTTGGGGGTAGCTGTGATTTGCAGTTGGAGGGTAGCTGTGATTTGAGTTTGGAGGTTAGCTGTGATTTGCAGTTGGTGGGGGTCTCTGCTTTGGGGTTTTGGGGGTTAGCCGTGATTTGGGGTTGGGGTTAGCTGTGATTTGGGGTTGGGGGTTCTGTGATTGTGGGTTTGGGGGAATCTGTGATTTGTGGTTGGGGGAGTAGCTGTGATTAGGTGTTGGTGCATCTGTGATTTGGAATTGGGGGTGCTGTGATTTGTGGTTGGGGGTAGCTGTGATTTGGGGTTGGGGGAATCTGTGATTTGGCATTGGGATGGTAGCTGTGATTTGGGGTTGGGGGAATCTCTGATTTGGCATGTGGGTGTAGCTGTGATTTGGGGCTTGGGGGGTAGCTTGTATTTGAGATTGGTGGGGTTAGCTGTGATTTGGGATTTAGTCGGGTAGCTTTGATTTGGGGTTTGCGGGGTATCTGTAATTTGGGGTTGGGGGAATCTGTGATTTGGCATTCGGACGGTAGCTGTGATTTGGGGTTGGGGGAATCTCTGATTTGGCATGTGGGTGTAGCTGTGATTTGGGGTTTGGGGGGTAGCTTGTATTTGAGATTGGTGGGGTTAGATGTGATTTGGGATTTAGTCGGGTAGCTGTGATTTGTGGTTTGGGGGGCATCTGTGATTTGGGGTTGGGGGTTAGCTGTGTTTAGCGGTTGAGGTGTAGCTGTGATTTGGGGTTAAGTGGTCTTTGGTTTGAGGGGATAGCTGTGAATTGGGGTTTGGGGGTAGCTGTGATTTGGGGTTGGTGGGGGGTAGCTGTGGTTTGGAGTTTGAGGGGGTAGCTGTGATTTGGGGTTGGGGGTAGCCGTGGTTTTGGGTTTGGGGGTAGCTGTGATTTGGGGTTGGGGGGTAACTGTGATTTGGGGTTTGGTGTAGCTGTGATGTGAGGTTGGGGAGGTATGTAATTGTTGAATTTGGAGGAATCTGTGATTTAGGGTTTGGGGTGATAGCTGTGATTTGGGGTTTGAGGTGGTAGCTGTGATTTGTGGCTTGTGGGGGTCTTTGATTTGGGATTTGGTGGGTCTGAGATTTGGGGTTGGGGGAATCTGTGATTTAGGGTTTGAGGGGTCTGTGATTTGGGGTTGGGGGTAGCTTTGATTTAGGGTTTGGGGGTTAGCTTTGATTTGGTGTTGGGCGGTAGCTATGATTTGGGTTTGGAGTAATCTGTGATTTGGCATCGGGGGGTAGCTGTGAGTTTTTGTTTGTGGGGGTGTGGCTTGTATTTGAGGTTGGTTGTTGGTAGCTGTGATTTGGGGTTTGTGGTGTCTGTGATTTGGAGTTGGGGGGGTCTGTGATTTGGGGTTGGGTCATCTGTGATTTGGGGTTTAGGAGAATCTGTGTTTTGGGGGGTCTGTGATCTGCGGTTGGGGGAATCTGTGATTTGGTGTTGAGGGGGTATATGTGATTTGGGGTTTTGGGGGGTCTGTGATTTGGTGTTGGGGGTAGCTGTGATTTAGGGTTGGGGGTAGCTGTGATTTGGGGTTTGGAGAAGTAGCTGTGATTTGGGGTTGGGGCGTCTGTGATTTGGGATTGGGGGTGCTGTGATTTGTGGCTGGGGGTAGCTGTGACTTGTGGTTGGGGGAATCTGTAATTTGGGGTTTGGGGGTAGCAGTAATTTGGGGTTGGGGGAATCTGTGATTTCACATTGGGGCGGTAGCTGTGATTTGGGGTTGGGGGAATCTCTGATTTGGCATGGGGTGTAGCTGTGATTTGGGGTTTGGGGGGTAGCTTGTATTTGAGATTGGTGGGGTTAGCTGTGGTTTGGAGTTAAGGGGTCTGTGGTTTGGGGTTTGAGGGGATAGCTGTGAATTGGGGTTTGGGGGTAGCTGTGGTTTGGAGTTTGAGGAGTAGCTGTGATTTGTGGTTTGGGGGTAGCTGTGGTTTTGGGTTTGGGGGCACCTGTGATTTGGGGTTGGTGGGGGGTAGCTGTGATTTGGGGTTAGGGGGTAACTGTGATTTAGGGTTTGGGGGTAGCTGTGATGTGAGGTTGGGGAGGTCTGTAATTTTGGGATTTGGAGGAATCTGTGGTTTAGGGTTTGGGGTAGTAGCTGTGATTTGTGGCTTGTGGGGGTCAGTGATTTGGGATCTGGTGGGTCTGTGATTTGGGGTTGGGGGAATCTGTGATTTGGTGTTGGGGGTAGCTGTGATTTGGGTTTGGGGTAATCTGTGATTTGGCATTGGGGGGTAGCTGTGATTTGGGGTTTGTGGGGTCTGTGTTTTGGAGTTGGGGGGTCTGTGATTTGGGGTTAGGGGCATCTGTGATTTGGGGTTTGGGAGAATCTGTGATTTGGGGTTTCGGGGGGTCTGTGATCTGGGGTTGGGGGAATCTGTGATTTGGTGTTGAGGGCGTAGGTGTGATTTGAGGTTTTGGGGGGTGTGTGATTTAGGATTGGGGGTAGCTGTGATTTGGCATTTGGGGAACCTGTGATTTGGGGTTGGGGGTATCTGTGATTTGAGGTTTTATGTGGGGTCTGTGATTTGGGGTTGGGTGTGCTGTGATTTGTGGTATGGGGTAGCGGTGATTTGGGTTTGGGGGAATCTGTAATTTGGCATTGGGGCGGTAGCTGTGATTTGGTTTTGGGGGAATCTGATTTGGCATGGGGGTGTAGCTGTGATTTGGGGTTTGGGAGGTAGCTTGTATCTGAGATTGGTGGGGTTATCTGTGATTTGGGATTTAGTGGGATAGCTGTGATTTGGGGTTTGGGGGGTATCTGTGATTTGGGGTTGGGGGTTAGCTGTGATTTGCGGTTGGGGAATAGCTGTGATTTGGGCTTCAGGGCTCTGTGGTTTCGGGTTTGAGGGGGTAGCTGTGAATTGGGGTTTGGGGGTAGCTATGGTTTTGGGTTTGGGGGTAGCTGTGATTTGCGGTTGTTGGGGGGTAGCTGTGATTTGGGGTTAGGGGGTAGCTGTGATGTGAGGTTGGGGAGGTCTGTAATTTTGGGATTTGGAGGAATCTATGATTTAGGGTTTGGGTGGTAGCTGTGATTTGTGGCTTGTGGGGGTCTGTGATTTGGTGGGCCTGTGATTTGGGGTTGGGGGAATCTGTGAAATGGGGTTTGGGGGGTCTGTGATTTGGGGTTGGGGGGTAGCTGTGATTTGGGGTTTGGGGGTTAACTTTGATTTGGTGTTGGGGGTAGCTGTGATTTGGGTTTGGGGTAATCTGTGATTTGGCATTTGGGAGTAGCTGTGACTTATGGTTTGTTGGGGGGCTTGGCTTGTATTTGAGGTTGGTGGTTGGTAGCTGTGATTTGGGGTCAGGTGGGGTAGCTGTGATTTGGGCTTGGGGGTAGCTGTGATTTGGAGTTGTTGGGGGGTAGCTGTGATTTGGTGTTTCGGGGGTCTGTGATTTTGGGTTTGTGGGAATCTGTGATTTGGGGTTTGGAGGGGTAGCTGTGATTTGGAGGGGGTCTGTGATTTGGGATTGGGGGAATCTGTGATTTGGAGTTGGGGAATCTGTGATTTGGGATTTGGGGGAATCTGTTATTCGGGATTTGGGGTGCTGGCTGTGATTTGGGGTTTGGGGTGGTAGCTGTGATTTGGGGTTTGGGGTGATAGCTGTGATTTGGGGTTTAGGGGGTAGCTGTGATTTGGAGCTTGGGGGTAGCTGTGATTTGGAGCTTGGGGGTAGCTGTGATTTGGGGGGTCTGTGATTTGCGGTTGGGGGGGATCTGCGATTTGGGTTGGGGGAGGTCTGCGATTTGGGTTTCGGGGAGCCTGTGATTTGAGGTTTTGGGGGGTCTGTGTTTTGGGGTTGGGGTGGTATCTGTGATTTGAGATTTTAGTTGGGGTCTGTGATTTGGGGTTGGGTGTAGCTGTGTTTTGGGGTTGGTGTGGTATCTGTGATTTGGGGTTGGGGTGGTATCTGTGATTTGAGGTTTTAGGTGGGGTCTGTGATTTGGGGTTGGGGTAGCTGTGTTTTGGGGTTTGGGGAATCTGTGATTTGGGGTTGGGGTGGTATCTGTGATTTGAGGTTTTAGGTGGGGTCTGTGATTTGGGGTTGGGGTAGCTGTGTTTTGGGGTTTGGGGAATCTGTGATTTGGGGTTGGGGGTAACTATGATTTGGGATTTTAGGGGTAACTGTGATTTGGGGTTGGGGGGATTCTGTGGTGTTGGGTTTGAGAGGGTAGCTGTGATTTCGGGAATGGGGGTGCTTTGATTTAGTGCTGGGGTGTAGCTGTGATTTGGCATTTGAGGGGTCTGCAATTTGGGGTTAGGGTGTAGCTGTGATTTGGGGTTTGGGGGTCTGTGATTTGGAGTTGAGGGGTCTGTGGTTTGGGGTTGTGGGCATCTGTGATATGGGGTTTGGGGAAATCTGTGATTTGGGGTTTACGGGGGTCTGTGATTCGGGGTTTGGGGAATCTGTGATTTGCAGTTGGGTGGGGTATCTGTGATTTGGGGTTTATGGGGTGGTCTGTGGTTTGGGGTTGGGTGGTAGCTGTGTTTTGGGGTTTTGGGAATCTGTGATTTGTGGTTGGGGGTATCTGTGATATGAGGTTTATGGGGGGGTCTGTGATTTGGGGTTGGGGGTAGCTGTGTTTTGGGGTTTGGGGAATCTGTGATTTGGGGTTGGGGGTAGCTGTGTTTTGGGGTTGAGAGAATCTGTGATTTGGGGTTGGGGGAATCTGTGATTTGGGGTTGCGTGGTTTGCTGTGATTTGAGGTTTGGGGGTGTAGCTGTGATTTGAGGTTTGGGGGAGTAGCTGTGATTTGGGGTTTTATGGTGAGGGTCTGTGATTTGGGGTTTGGGGTAGCAGTGATTTGGGGCTTGGGGAGCCTATGGTTTTGGGGTTTTGCGGGTTAGCTGTGATTTGGGGTTGGGGGTTAGCTGTGATTTCGGGTTGGTGGGGGTCTCTGGTTTGGGGTTTTGGGGCTTAGCCATGATTTGGGGTTGGGGTTTCTGTGATTGTGGGTTTGGGGGAATCTATGATTTGGGGTTTGGGGGAGTAGCTGTGATTTGGGGTTGGGGGGTCTGTGATTTGGGGTTGGGGGTGCTGTGATTTGTGGTATGGGGTAGCGGTGATTTGGGGTTGGGGGAATCTGTAACTTGGCATTGGGGCGGTAGCTGTGATTTGGTTTTGGGGGAATCTGTGATTTGGCATAGGGGTGTAGCTGTGATTTGGGGTTTGGGAGGTAGCTTGTATTTGAGATTGGTGGGGTTAGCTGTGATTTGGGATTTAGTGGGGTAGCTGTGATTTGGGGTTTGGGGGGTATCTGTGATTTGGGGTTGGGGTTTAGCTGTGATTTGCGGTTGGGGAATAGCTGTGATTTGGAGTTCAGGGGTCTGTGGTTTCGGGTTTGAGGGGGTAGCTGTGAATTGGGGTTTGGGGGTAGCTATGGTTTTGGGTTTGGGGGTAGCTGTGATTTGCGGATGTTGGGGGGTAGCTGTGATTTGGGGTTAGGGGGTAACTTTGATTTGGGGTTTGGGGGTAGCTGTGATGTGAGGTTGGAGAGGTCTGTAATTTTGGGATTTGGAGGAATCTGTGATTTAGGGTTTGGGTGGTAGCTGTGATTTGTGGCTTGTGGGGGTCTGTGATTTGGTGGGCCTGTGATTTGGGGTTGAGGGAATCTGTGAATTGGGGTTTGGGGGGTCTGTGATTTGGGGTTGGGGGTAGCTGTGATTTGGGTTTGGGGTAATCTGTGATTTGTCGTTTGGGGGTAGCTGTGATTTGTGGTTTGTGGGGGGGGGGTTGGCTTGTATTTGAGGTTGGTGGTTGGTAGCTGTGATTTTGGGTTTGTGGGAATCTGTGATTTGGGGTTTGGAGGGGTAGCTGTGATTTGGGGGGGGTCTGTGATTTGGGATTTGGGGGAATCTGTGATTTGGGGTTGGGGAATCTGTGATTTGGAATTTGGGGGAATCTGTTATTTGGGATTTGGGGTGCTGGCTGTGATTTGGGGTTTGGGGTGGTAGCTGTGATTTGGGGTTTGGGGTGATAGCTGTGATTTGGGGTTTAGGGGGGTAGCTGTGATTTGGGGGGTCTGTGATTTGCGGTTGGAGGTCGCTGTGATTTGGAGTTTGAGGGGGTCTGCGATTTGGGTTTGGGGGGGGGTCTGCGATTTGGGTTTCGGGGAGCCTGTGATTTGGGGTTTGGGGGGTAGCTGTGATTTGGGGTTTGAGGGGGTCTGTGATTTTGGGGTTGGGCGGGAGCTGTGATTTGAGGTTTGGGGGTGTCAGTGATTTGGGGTTTGGGTGGTAGCTGTGATTTGGGGTTTGGGGGGTAGCTGTGACTTGGGGTTGGGGGTTAGTTGTGATTTGGTTTTGGGAGGTTAACTGTGATTTGTGGTTTGGGTGGTCTGTGATTTGGGGTTTGGGGGTTCCGTGCTTTGGGGTTGGGGAATCTGTGATTTGGGCTTCGTGAGGTAGCTGTGATTTGGTTTTGGGGGAATCTGTGATTTGGCATGGGGATGTATCTGTGATTTGGGGTTTGGGAGGTAGCTTGTATTTGAGATTGGTGGGGTTAGCTGTGATTTGGGATTTAGTGGGGTAGCTGTGATTTGGGGTTTGGGGGGTATCTGTGATTTGGGGTTGGGGTTTAGCTGTGATTTGCGGTTGGGGAATAGCTGTGATTTGGGGTTCAGGGGTCTGTGGTTTGGGGTTTGAGGGGGTAGCTGGGAATTGGGGTTTGGGGGTAGCTGTGGTTTTAGGTTTGGGGGTAGCTGTGATTTGCGGTTGTTGGGGGGTAGCTGTGATTTGGGGTTAGGGGGTAACTTTGATTTGGGGTTTGGGGGTAGCTGTGATGTGAGGTTGGGGAGGTCTGTAATTTTGGGATTTGGAGGAATCTGTGATTTAGGGTTTGGGTGGTAGCTGTGATTTGTGGCTTGTGGGGGTCTGTGATTTGATGGGCCTGTGATTTGGAGTTGAGGGAATCTGTGAATTGGGGTTTGGGGGGTCTGTGATTTGGGGTTGGGGGTAAATGTGATTTGGGGTTTGGGGGTTAACTTTGATTTGGTGTTGGGGGTAGCTGTGATTTAGGTTTGGGGTAATCTGTGATTTGTCATTTGGGGGTAGCTGTGATTTGTGGTTTGTGGGGGGGGGGTTGGCTTGTATTTGAGGTTGGTGGTTGGTAGCTGTGATTTGGGGTTAGGTGGGGTAGCTGTGATTTGGGGTTGTTGGGGGTAGCTGTGATTTGGTTTTTGGGGGGTCTGTGATTTTGGGTTTGTGGGAATCTGTGATTTGGGGTTTGGAGGGGTAGCTGTGATTTGGGGGGGTGTCTGTGAATTGGGATATGGGGGAATCTGTGATTTGGGATTTGGGGGAATCTGTTATTTGGGATTTTGGGTGCTGGCTGTGATTTAGGGTTTGGGGTGGTAGCTGTGATTTGGGGTTTGGGGTGATAGCTGTGATTTGAGGTTTAGGGGTAGATGTGATTTGGGGATCTGTGATTTGCGGTTGGAGGTCGCTGTGATTTGGAGTTTATGGGGGGTCTGCAATTTGAGATTTGGGGAGCCTGTGATTTGGGGTTTGGGGGGTAGCTGTGATTTGGGGTTTGAGTGGGTATGTGATTTTGGGGTTGGAGGGAGCTGTGATTTGAGGTTTGGGGGTATCTGTGATTTGGGGTTTGGGTGGTAGCTAAGATTTGGGGTTTGAGGGGTAGCTGTGATTTGGGGTTGGGGAATCTGTGATTTGGGGTTTGGGGAAATCTGTGATTTGGGGTTTGGAGAGTAGCTGTGATTTGGGGTTGGGGGTTAGCTGTGATTTGGTTTTGGGAGGTTAGCTGTGATTTGTGGTTTGGGTGGTCTGTGATTTGGGGTTTGGGGGTTCCATGCTTTGGGGTTGGGGAATCTGTGATTTGGTGTTCGTGAGGTAGCTGTGATTTGGGGTTGTGGTAGCTGTGATTTGGGGTTTGGTGAGGTAGCTGTGACTTGGGGTTTGGGGGGAAGCTCTGATTTGGGGTTTGGGGGTAACTGTGACTTTGGAGTTGGGGGTAGATGTGATTTGGGGTTGGGCGTTAACTGTGATTTGGGGTTTGGGGTAGCAAGGATTTGTGGTTTGGGTCATTAACTGTGATTTGCTGGTTCTGGGGGCAGCTGGATTTGGAGGAATCTGTGATTTAGGGTTTGGAGTGGTAGCTGTGATTTGTGGTTTGTGGGGGTCTGTGATTTGGTGGGTCTGTGATTTGGGGTTGGGGCAATCTGTGAATTGTGGTTTGGGGGGTCTGTGATTTTTAGGTTGGGGGGTAGCTGTGATTTGGGTTTTGGGGATTAGCTGTGATTTGGTGTTGGGGTAGCTGTGATTTGGGTTTGGGGTAATCTGTGATTTGGCATTGGGGGCATAGCCGTGATTTGGGGTTTGTGTGGGGGGTGTGGTTTGTATTTGAGGTAGGTGGGTGGTAGCTGTGATTTTGGGTTAGGTGGGGTAGCTGTGATTTGGGGTTTGGGGGGTCTGTGATTTTGGGTTTGTGGGAATCTGTGATTTAGGGTTTGGGGTTGTAGCTGTGATGTGGGGTTTGGGGGAGTAGCTATGATTTGGGGTTGGGGGTAGCTGTGATTTGGGATTTGGGGGGGTCTGTGATTTGGGGGAATCTGTGGTTTGGGTTGGTAGCTGTGGTTTGGGGTTTGGGGGAATCTGTGATTTGGGATCTGGAGGGGTAGCTGTGATTTGGGGGAGTCTGTGATTTGGGGTTTGGGGGAATCTATAATTTGGGGTTGGGGAATCTGTGATTTGAGGTTTGGGGGAATCTGTGATTTGGAGTTTGGCAGGGTAGCTGTGATTTGGGGGTCTGTGATTTGGGATTTGGGGCAATCTGTGATTTGGGGTATGGGGTGGTAGCTGTGATTTGGTGTTTGGTGGCATAGCTGTGATTTGGGATTTGGGGGGTCTGTGATTTGCGGTTGGTGGTTGCTGTGATTTGGATTTTGGGGGGTCTGTGATTTGGGGTTGGGGGTTCTGCGATTTGGGTTTCGGGGAGTCTGTGATTTGGCATTGGGGTGGGGAGCCGTGATTTGGGGTTTGTGGGGGAGGTGGCTTGTATTTGAAGTTGGTGGTTGGTTGCTGTGATTTGGGGTTAGGTGAGGTAGCTGTGATTTGTGGTTTGGAGCGTCTGTGATTTGGGGTTTGGGGGTTAGCTGTAATTTGGGGTTTGGGGGTTCCGTGCTTTGGGGTTGGTGAATCTGTCATTTGGGATTTGTGAGGGAGCTGTGATTTGGTGTTGGGGGTAGCTGTGATTTGGGGTTTGGTGGGGCAACTGTGTTTTGGGGGTTGGGGGGTGTTGCTGTGATTTGGGGTTTGGTGAGGGTAACTATGATTTGGGGGTTGGGGGTAGATGTGATTTGGGGTTTGAGGTGGTAGCTGTGATTTGTGGTTTGCCGGGGTCTGTGATTTGGGGTTGGGGCAATCTGTGAATTGGGGTTTGGGGTGTCTGTGATTTAGGGTTGGGGGGTAGCTGTGATTTGGGTTTTGGGGGTTAGCTTTGATTTGGCATTGGGGGGGTAGCTGTGATTTGGGATTTGTGGGGGCCGGTGTCTTGTATTTGAGGTTGGCGCTTGGTAGCTGTGATTTGGGGTTAGGTGAGGTAGCTGTGATTTGGGGTTGGGGGTAGCTGTGATTTGGGGTTTGGTGGGGTAACTGTGTTTTTGGGGTTGGTGGGGTTGCTGTGATTTGGGGTTTGGGGGAGTAACTATGAATTGGGAGTTGGGTGTAGCTGTGATTTGGGGTTTGGGGGTAACTGTGACCTGGGGGTTGGGGGGGGGGTAGCTGTTATTTGGAGTTTGAGGTGGTAGCGGTGATTTGTGGTTTGTGGGTGTCTGTGATTTCGGATTTGGTGGGTCTGTGATTTGGGGTTGGGGGAATCTGTGAATTGGGGTTTGGGGGGTCTGTGATTTCGGGTTGGGAGGTAGCTGTTATTTGGGGTTTGGGGGTTAGCTTTGATTTGGTGTTGGGGGTAGCTGTGATTTGGGTTTGGGGTAATCTGTGATTTGGCATGGGGGGTGTAGCTGTGATTTGGGGTTTGTGGGGTTTGTGGCTTGCATTTGAGGTTGGTGGTTGATAGCTGTGATTTGGGTTTAGGCGGGGTAGCTGTGATTTGGTGTTGGGAGGTTAGCTGTGATTTGTGGTTTGCAGGGTCTGTGATCTGGGGTTTGGGGGGTTAGCTGTGATTTGGGCTTTCGGGGTTCTGTGCTTTGGGGTTGGGGAATCTGTGATTTGGGGTTTGTGAGGTAGCTGTGATTTAGTGTTGGGGCTAGCTATGATTTGGGGTTAGGTGAGGTAGCTGTGATTTGGGGTTGGGGAATCTGTGATTTGGAGTTTGGGGGGCTAGTTGAGATTTGGGGTTTGGGGGTTCCGTGCTTTGGGGTTGGGGAATCTGTGATTTGGGGTTTGTGAGGTAGCTGTGATTTATTGTTGGGGGTAGCTGTAGATTTGGGTTTTGGGGGTGTATCTGTGATTTGGGGTGGTCTGTGATTTGGTATTTGGGGTAATCTGTGATTTGGGGTTGGGGAATCTGATTTGTGGTTTGGCGAAATCCGTGATTTGGGGTTTGGAGGGGTAGCTGTGATTTGGGGGGTCTGTTATTTGGGATTTGAGGGAATCTGTGATTAGGGCTTTGGGGCGGTAGCTGTGATTTGGGGTTTGGGGGCATCGCTGTGATTTAGGCTTTGGGTGGGTAGCTGTGATTTGGGGCTCGGGGGTGGCTGTGATTTGGAATTTAGGGGTCTGTGATTTGCGGTTGGAGGTCACGGTGATTTGGAGTTTGAGGTGGTCTGTGGTTTGGGGTTGTGGGGGTCTGCGATTTGGATTTCAGGGAGTCTGTGATTTGGGTTTGGGGGGTAGCTTTGATTTGGGGTTTGAGGGGGTCTATGATTTTGGAGTTGGGGAGAGTTCTGATTTGAGGTTTGAGGGGGGTCTGTGATTTGGGGTTGGGGGGTAGCTGTGATTTGGGGTTTGGAGGGTAGCTGTGATTTGGGGTTGGGGAATCTGTGATTTCGGGTTTGGGGAAATCTGACATTTGGGGTTTGGAGGATAGCTATGATTTGCAGTTGGGGGTAACTGTGATTTGGGGTTTGGGGGGTAGCTATGATTTGGGATTTGGGGGGGGGGTAACTGTGATTTGGGGGTTGGGGGGTATCTGTGATTTGGGGATTGGGAGGTAGCTGTGATTTGAGGGTTGGTAGGTAGCTGTGATTTTGGGATTGGAGGGTAGCTGTGATTTGGGGATTGGGGGGTAGTTGTGACCTGGGGTTTGGGGGGGTAGCTGTGATTTGTGGTTTGTGGGGGTCTGTGATTTGGGGTTGGGGGGTAGCTGTGATTTGGGGTTGGGGGTTAGCTTTGATTTGGTGTTGGGGGGTAGCTGTGATTTGGTTTTGCGGTAATCTGTGATTTGGCATTGGGGTGGTAGCTGTGATTTGGGGTTTGAGGTGGTATCTGTGATTTGTGCTTTGTGGGGGTCTGTGATTTGGGGTTGGGGGAATCTGTGAATTGAGGTTTGGGAGGTCTCTGATTTGGGGTTGGGGGGTAGCTGTGATTTGGGTTTGGGGTAATCTGTGATTTGGCATTGGGGGGTAGCTGTGATTTGGGGTTTGTGGGGGGGTGGCTTGTATTTGAGGTTGGTGGTTGGTAGCTGTGATTTGGGGTTAGGTGAGGTAGCTCTGTTTTGGGTTTTGGGGGTTAGCTGTGATTTGAAGTTTGGGGGGGTAACTGTGATTTGGCGTTTGGGTTAGCTGTGATTTTGGGTTGGGGAATCTGTGACTTGAGGTTTGGGGAAGTCTGTGATTTAGTGTTTGGAGAGTAGCTGTGATTTGGGGCTGGGAGGTTAGCTGTGATTTGTGGTTTGGGGGGTCTGTGATTTGAAGTTTGAGGGGTTAGTTGTGATTTGGGGTTTGGGGGTTCCGTGCTATGGGGTTGGGGAATCTGTGATTTGGGTTTTCTGAGGTAGCTGTGTTTTGGGGTTTGGGGGGGGTAGCTATGATTTGGGGTTTGGGGGGGGTAACTGTGTTTTGGGGGTGGCTGTGATTTGTGGGTTGGGGGTTGCTGTGATCTGGGGTTTCGGGGGCTAACTGTGATTTGGGGCGTTGGGGGTAATGTGATTTCGGGTTTGGGGCTAACTGTGATTTGGGGTTTTGGGAGGTAACTGTGATTTGGGGATGGGGCAGTTGTGATTTGGGGTTTGGGGTGATAGCTGTGATTTGTGGGGGTCTGTGATTTGGGATTTGATGGGTCTGTGATTTGGGGTTGGGGGAATCTGTGAATTGGGGTTTGGGGTGTCTGTGATTTGGTGTTGGGGGGTTAGCTATGATTTGGTGTTTGGTGGATAGCTGTGATTTGGCATTGGGGGGGTTAGCTTTGATTTGAGGTTTGAGGGGGGTCTGTGATTTGGGGTTTGGGGGGTAGCTGTGATTTGGGGTTTGGGAGGTAAATGTGATTTGGGGATGGGGGCAGTTGTGATTTGGGGTTTGGGGTGATAGCTGTGATTTGTGGGGGTCTGTGATTTGGGATTTGGTGGGTCTGTGATTTGGGGTTGGGGGAATCTGTGATTTGGTGTTGGGGGGTTAGCTGTGATTTGGGGTTGGGGGGTAGCTTTGATTTGAGGTTTGAGGGGGGTCTGTGATTTGGGGTTTGGGGGGTAGCTGTGATTTGGGGTTTGGAGGTTAGCTGTGATTTGGGGTTGGGGAATCTGTGATTTTGTGTTTGGGGAAATCTGACATTTGGGGTTTGGAGGATAGCTATGATTTGGGGTTGGGGGTTAGCTGTGATTTGGGGTTGGGAGGTTAGCTGTGGTTTGTGGTTTGGAGGGTCTGTGATTTGGGGTTTGGGGAGTTAGCTGTGATTTGGGTTTTGGGTGTTCCGTGTTTTGGGGTTGGGGAATCTGTGATTTGGGGTTTGTGAGGTAGCTGTGATTTGGGGTTGGGGGTAACTGTGATTTGGGGTTTGGTGGGGTAGCTGTGACCTGGGGTTTGGGGGGTATCTGTGATTTGTGGGGTAACTGTGATTTGGGGTTTGGGGGGGGGCAACTGTGATTTGGGGGTTTGGGGGCATAACTGTGATTAGGTGTTAGGGGGTAGCTGTGATTTGGGGTTTGGGGGGTAGCTGTGATTTGGCGGGGTAGCTGTGATTTGGGTTGGGGGAGGTAGCTGTGATTTGGGGTGGTGGGGGGTAACTGTGATTTGGGTTGGGGGGTATCTGTGATTTGAGGATTGGGAGGTAGCTGTGATTTGAGGGTTGGTGGGTGGCTGTGATTTTGGTATTGGAGGGTAGCTGTGATTTGGGGATTGTGGGGTAGCTGTGACCTGGGGTTTGGGGGGGTAGCTGTTATTTGGGGATTGGGGGGTAACTGTGATTTGGGGTTTGGGGGGGCAACTGTGATTTGGGCGTTTGGGGGTAACTGTGATTTGGGGTTTGGGGGGGTAGCTGTGATTTGGGGTTGGGTGGGTAACTGTGATTTGGGGGTTGGGGTGTAGCTGTGATTTGGGTTTTGGAGGGGTAGCTATTATTTGGGGTTTGGGGGGGGGGGTAACTGTGATTTTGGGGTTGGGGTGTAGCTGTGATTTGGGGTTTGGTGGGGTAACTGTGATTTGGGGATTGGAGGGTAGCTGTGATTTGGGGTTTGGTGGGGCAACTGTGATTTGGGCATTTGGGGGTAACTGTGATTTGGGGTTTGGGGGGGTAACTGTGATTAGGTGTTGGGGGTGTAACTGTGATTTGGGGTTTGTGGGGTAGCTGTGATTTGGGGGGGTAGCTGTGATTTTGGGTTTGGGTGGGTAGCTGTGATTTGGGGTTGGGGAGGTAACTGTGATTTGGGGGTTGGGGTGTAACTGTGATTTGGGTTTTGGGGGGTGGTAGCTATGATTTGGGGTTTGGGGGGGGTAACTGTGATTTGGGGGTTGGGGGGTAGCTGTGATTTTGGGTTGGGGGGGGTAACTGTGATTTGGGGTTTGGGGGGTAACTGTGATTTGGGGATTGGAGGATAGCTGTGATTTGGGGTTTGGTGGGGTAACTGTGATTTGGGGATTGGAGGGTAGCTGTGATTTGGGGTTTGGGGGGGATAGCTGTGATATGGGGTTTGAGGGAACATGTAATTTGGGGTTGGGAGGGTCCATGATTTGGGGTTGGGAGGGTCCGGGACCGGGTCTTTGGACTCTCAGAGCCTCCAAAATAGACGTCACAGACAAGAGGACTCAATGAGAAAGGAAATTACCTGTTTACCATTTTAATTTATAAAAAAAACATTGAATAGCTTAAAAAGAGTGAAATAATAGTTGAATATAAGATTTGTAAAGAAAGAATAGGAGGGGAACAATGCCAGACTTTAAACTAAGTTTAAGTGTTTGAATGGTTTAAAAAGTTTATTTAAAATTGTGACTTAGAAACTAGATGTTGTGGTTTAAGGTTAATGGTACAGGGACAAAGCTATTCCTGTTTTTTGAAGACTCTTATCTACAATATTCGTGTTTATTTCAGTTCCACTAAATGTCAGTCGAAAACAAATGCCCAGACATCTCATCGAGCCTTGTATATTAAACAGGAAACTGGAAAGCTGGCTGTTAGAGGGTTAAAACTATCTTTTTCTGAAATTGCTCTTAAATAAATGCGTTTGATTTTAGCTTCTCAAAAGATACACTTGTTCACGATTTCTAAAAATGATTTCATAATTAAATAAGAAAAGAGTTTCATTCTCTCAAGTGTGGCTGTTTGTTTGTGTCAGGGAACTATAATGTTTTTTTGTTAATCCATTCGTTTTCAATGACACGCTTAAATCTTCATTCGCATCAATCTTTTTTTTCGTGCTTTTCAATTTTTAATATACACTTAAGATCATCCCCATTCATCTTGGTTCATTTCCTCAGTGGTTTAGGTGTCAGTTGAAACTCAGTGTGTGGGCTCCGAGCCAGCAGGTTGAGGGTTTGAATCCTGCTCCAGAGACTTGAGCACAAAATCAAGGCTGACATTCCCAGTGCAGGGCTGAGGGAGTGCTGCACTGTTGGAGGTGCTGTCTTCAGGGTGAGACTGAGGCCCTGTCACTGGTGGAGGAGAGTTCCAAATTCCTGCCATTCTTCATGTGTCGAAGTGTTTCCTAATTTTACTCCTGAAAGACCTGGGTCTAATTTTTAGATTATGCCCTCTAGTCGTAGCCACCCCAACTGGCAGAGAGAGTATCTCCCTACCTGTCTTATCTGACCCCTGTAATGTCGAGGTTGGGGATGAGCCATGATCTCATGAATGGCGGAAAAGGCTCGAGGGGTTAAATGGCGTCTCCCGGGTCCTATCCAGTGTTGCACAGCGGCTAAGCAATCAATGGCTCACACGAAGATTATTACATAACAAATGTCAAAATTGATAACTTGCGATTGTTTGGATTGGAAAATACATATTGACTTTAATCAAACCTTCTGGGCAAATACCTTACATGACTGAAAGTTCAGCTCCACTGCATTGTCTTCATTGTTAAGTGAAGACTGAGAAGGAAAGTAATTTACTTCAGTATTATACCTTAGTTAGGGACCCATAAGAAAATGATGACCGCACAACTTGCCATGTATCTCAGTGATGTCCAAGCAATGGCCCTATCTCTACCTGGAGATCCTCCCGCCACCAAGTCCTGACACGCTGACACTCGGCTGTCAAACATCTCAGTCCTCCTTGTGCTTGCATTTTTGCTTTCTTAGCTATCTTGTCCTGATTATATTCCTTAGGTTCGGAGGGTTAAGCATGGTTGCCACATTGGTGGGTAAAACCTGAATCAGGCACTAAGATTGGTTCAGATATATGCCAACTAATGGGGGCACGGATTGCAAATTTATCCCTCGTCAGCTTCTCTTGCCCTACGAGCCCCGCTGAATCCACTGACCCTGGCCTTGTGTGCCCCACCTTACCACCAGCTGCTGTGCCTTCAGCTGTCGAGGCCCTATTAGGGTCACCAAGCCTGGAGTCTTAGGGAGTGGAAAGTTGTCCTGAGAAAAGCCCGGGAGAAAAGTCACAGGCCAGAATCTTTAGCTCGTTGGGCGGGCAGCGTGCCTGACCCGAACAAGCATGAAATGACCCGTGATGATGTCGGGTGAGCGTCCCGACGTCATCGCGCACTGGTGCGATATTGCGGACGGCTGGCGTACCCGCCGACAATGAAGCAGCCTGTTAAAAGGCCATTAAAGTCCCAATCGAGTTACCTTTTTTTTTTGCTGCCTGTCCAACCTTACAGTTGGCGGGCGGGCGAAAAGGCCTTTGGATTTTTAAGAGGCCTCATTCACGGGCGGGATGAGGTTTCCAACAGCAATTAAAAATTAAATAAAAATCTAAATGTTTAACGAATAACGGGTCCCTGCTCATGGGACAGAGTCACGTGAGGGGACGTCTTTTTTAACAATTAAAAAAATCCGGCAAAATCCTGGCCCTCGGGACATTATAAAAGAAACCGGAGGGGAAAAACGGAATTAATGTTTCGAGTCCGTTGGACCCTTCTTCGGACTCGAAACCATTAACTCCGCTTCTCCTTCCGCAGACGCTGTCAGACCCGCTGAGTTTTTTTTCCAGCATTTTCCGTTTCCGTTTCAGGTTTCCAGCATCCGCAGTATTTTGCTTTTTATATATATATTAAAAAAAAAATTTGGGTTTGTTTTCATTTTCCTTGAACATTCTCGTTCATTATTTATCAAGATACTGGAGATGGGGAAATAATAAGCCGCTTGAGCGGTTGGAGGCTTGGAGAAACTTTCAGGAATACGTCCAATTAAAGTTGGCTTTGTTGAAGCAGGTTTCCCAACTTGTGTGTTCTAATGCAGCAGAATGTCACTGGAACCAACTGCTATTCAGGCTCAAAGTTTGCCTGACATTGCACTTAACGAGAGGACGTGTTGGAATTGTGATGACTGAATCTGGCTTACTCATTGCCTGCCACTCTGCCACTTCAGATAGCAGCAAGCCTAACCCCAAATCTCTGTAATTCTCACCCAAATCACCATTTACTGCCCATCCCTAAGTGGCCTCAAGAAGGTGGTTGTGAGCCGCTAGGGTGCAGATATGCCCACAGTGCTGTTAGGGACGGAGTTCCAGGTTCCACAAACAGCAATATATGGTCATGATCAGGTAATCTGCTTTCTCTGGGGATAAAGGTTTTGAGGAGAACTCTGCAGGAGCTCCTAGGAAAAGGCTATTTCAAATAGTCCCGTGAGACCTTTAATGTCCACCTGACAGGGAGGGTGCGGCCTCGGGTTAATATCTCCTCTGAAAGACGCTCCTCTGGCAGTGTAGCACTCCCTCAGCGCTGTCAGCCTAGATTGTGTGTTCAAGCCTTAGGAATAGGATCTGCGCTCATGATCCGCGTCTTAACCCCATCTAACTGCTCTGGCTCTGTCATCCATAATCGTCACATCTAACAAAAACAAAAGCAGTCAATCTCAGTTTTGAAATTTTGGAAATGGGTCTGATTGGGTGGGGGGTGGCTGGAAGTCACATGATGAAACCTCCAGGGATATGTCCAAGCAGAGTTGGCATCTGTAGGCACTAAAGTCTGTAATCCTCTCCACCAACGTATCCACCTGTTTATCTCTCTCTCAAATGCTCATCTTAAAACCCAAATCTTTGACTAATCCCACTAATACTTTGGCTCAGTGCCCATTTTTTCCTTACGCCTCTGTGAAGTATCTTGGGACATTTGAACCTACGTCAAAAGTGCTATATAAATGCAATGCTGCTGTTTATTATGGCTCCCAGGGGCTCCATGCTATTATTACGATCCCAGCTAATGTTAATACTGGACCAATCAGACCCCAGATTGAAACCTGGCTCGATAGATCCTAACATATTTTTTAGAAACCATAGAGGAGTCTCCACTCCCAATTCACAGGAGCCTGCTGATGAACTTTTAATACAAAGAATAAAATGCTTATTGAAACAAGAAAAATAAACTATATTACGCCAGACAAAGAGGTTGGAAAGATCTCAATACCAACACAAGAAGATGATTCAATTCCCCAATGTTCCTATACTCAGCAACGTATCTTTACAGGTGCATAAACCAGTGAAGAGTTACCGCTGGCTTGACACAAAGGCTCCTTGATTGGGACTGGCACAGTACCAAGCGGTGTTCTTCCCGTGAATTCCTGAGCATTCACTTGGTGCTTCTCACCCTCCTCGTATCTACCCCTGAGGCACCGAAAAATATCCACGCTTTAAACTCACTGTTTCAGTAACAACACCACTAAACTGATCTGAGTCCGATAACTGACTCTGCAGTTAACCATTGTCCCACTAGCCTTGTACTTCCCTCTTCTCAGAGCGCTGAAAAATCGCTGTCTTCACTCTCTGACACACACTCAACTCTCCCCTGTCTTTCTCTGTGTCACTTGACCACTGTCGCTTGGCAACAGCCCAGTTTTTTTTCTGCTTTATGTTTTTTTCCTAAAATCACTAAACTTCTAACCCCTTCTTAACCCATCTCTTTAACTTCAGGGGGTGTAAAACCTCATTAAAAAAACAAACCCAAAAGACTGACATTTCAGCCACAGCTCCATCCAGACTTCTAGGCACCAAGGTCCATTAAAATAAAAGCTAAATGAAACTGGAACCATCAACCTCTCTCAACACAAAAAATACATATATGTGGTAAAGTGAGGTACCCTGTCCCTTTAAGAGAATGCAAGTGTACTGATCATGTGACAGCACTGACGAATCACTCTACAGCGCAGGCAACTAGGAACCGTAAGTCTAGTTCTGGACGCTACTGAGTGAGCACTTACGATCTGGTGTTCTGCACTATGTCTCAATAAACTATCACTGTTTATTCTTACGTCAGTCTGTCCATGTTATTGATTGCAAGCAGCAATTGATGAGAACGTAGGAAGGCATACAGTTGTTCGGTTGGCCAACGAACTCCTTTACCCAAGACATAAAAGTGGCGATGCAGATAAAAGCATTGCAAAGCCCCCGAGTGAGAGTCCACAAGACAGGAGAGCACAGCATTGGAAAGAGCATCTGTACTTACCTTATAAAGTAGGCAACAGCCAGCAATCGGAGCAGAAAGCAGTACTGCAGTTTGAAATTTTTAAAAAACCCCTGCAGAATCGCGATCGTGGGGATCCTGCCAAAACTCCAAAAGATCGCGAAAGCCAGCAGAGAAAAGCCGACAGCTGAAGAGAGAGAGTTTTTTTAAAAAATGACTGCTCTTAAAGCGGCAATACATTTAAAAGGGTAAATACGTGAAAAATGGCAATGGACAGAAAATTATAAGAGATCCCAGCGAAAGGGCGACTCCGCGGTAAGCCAAACACCTAAATTCATCGTTACCTGGAAAGCCTAACGAAAGTGCAGTCCCCTTGCAGTCATTCACGATGCCGCAGTTCGTGTCGATCCATTCGACCCCATTGCAGATGACTGGTTTCAGTATGTCGAACGCCGAGCATTCTTTTTACAGCTAATGACGTCGTGGGGGAGGAGACGAAGAGGGCAATTCTTTTGTCCTCATGCGGGAGCAAAACATATGGGCTGATCTGCAGCCTTATGTCACTGAGCAGCCCAGTCTCGAAGACTTTCGACGAGTTGATAAAAATTGTACAGAGCCACCTGAGACCAAAGCCCTCAGTTACTATGCAGTGCTTCAAGTTCAATTCAAGGAACAGGCTTTGGGATGAGACAATAGCTGACTATGTGGCCATTTTAAAGGCGTCAACTGAGCATTGCGAATTTGGAATGTCCATTAGTGATATGTTGAGAGACCAGCTAATATGTGGGATTGGAGATGATACTATCCAAAGGCGTTTGCTAGCCGAATCCAGTCTAAACTTCCATAAGGCGTTAGAATTAGCTACCGCAATGGAGAGCGCTGCTAGAAATTCCGAAGTCATAAAAGATACTCAAAATGGCGCCGTCCATCTGGTCGAGTGGGACAACCTGGCAACAAAAGGCGTGAAAACCTCAGACTCCACGGAAAGATGGGGAACGCCGTCCAGCTCCAGACCATCTAAAAACAACTGTACCACAGCGAAAACCCACCAAAAGAATGAGAGAAATACATCCAGGCCTCCAGAGAGCGAACGACAACTCAAACGAGTCGAGTGCTTTTTCTGTCACCGCTATGGCCACATAAGGCGGCACTGGAGAGAAAGGCTAAAACAACACTATAAAGGCAGGAGGAAAAATCATGAAATATGCCTCATGGAAGAGCCAGAAGAAATAGAATCAGACACCCATTCGTTATATAACCTCAGAGTGGGTAGAACCGAGCCAATCCAAGTAGCTATTACAGTTAATGGACAACCCATTAAGATGGAAGTTGATACGGGAGCGTCGATGTCCGTCATTGGAGAGCAGACATTTAGATATCTGAGTAAAGGAGCCCATCCTTTGAAGTTAGAAGTTTCGGACACAAAGCTGAGGACATACACGGGCAAGGAAATAAATGTGAAAGGGGTGTGTCAAGTCAAGGTGCAGCGCGAGGAGCAGTCTGCAAAATTACCCCTATTTGTACTGTCAAGCAGGGGACCGAGTCTCCTCGGAAGGAACTGGCTGGGAGAGGTAAATCTTGAGGGCCCGCTAAGTTCCCAATTCGAAACCAGAGGAGATGCTGCAAGGAAAAACGAGTCCACAAAGACCCAACGGGAGAAGCCCGTGGAAGTGTTACACCGGGACAGAGTTCAAGCTGAAGTCAACGTCCTTCGAAAGGAAATGGAAAACCCATTAAAGGATTTGCGTGCACTGCAAAATTCAATCAAAATCCCAATCTGTGCCACTGAAAAGAAATGCAGAAGAAGGAAGAGTTAAACCTGTCTCTGGCCGATTTAAGGAACGAATTAGCTGAGAAGGGGCGATGATATGAGATTCTTCAGGAAACTATTAATGAGAATAGGAAAGAATTGGAAGAGCTGAAGCAGCAGCTGCGTAAAAGCCCTGAGGTTTTAAAGTTAGAAGGCCCTGAATTCTCAGAAGAGCTGTCCGAAAACCCAAGGACTGAGCTCATTCACGTTCAGCTCGCACCTGAGTCTAGTCCAGCCAACAGCGAAATTAAAGAGAAGACAGAGATACGGGTCAGTGCTCCCAAGAAAAGGACATGCAGGAAGTTAAAGAGAAATCATTGACAGTCCTCAGAAAGAATAACAAGAAGATTTTTCTTTCCTTTCCCTCTTTCTCCTCACACATCATGTAGCTCATCGCTGTACTGCTTTGTGCTTGTTGCCCTTTATCTATTTCAGCTTGGAGGGGAGGGGCAGCAGGAGTGAATGTGACTGCGCCTGGAATATGGTGGAATCATCCACTGAGGGACATAGAGGGCAACTGCCCCCTGAAAAGGAGGTCTCGGAAACACCAGCCGAGATTATTGAACTGAGACGCTCAACATGTCCGAGAAAGCCGCCTGAGAGACTTGACCTGTAAATAGTTATTGTGTAAACAGTTCATGTGTTTTAAGCTTGTTAACTGTACTTTTAAGTAAAGGAGAAGGGTTGTGGTAATGTGAGGTACCCTGTCCCTTTAAGAGAATGCAAGTGTACTGATCATGTGACAGCACTGACGAATCACTGTACAGCGTGGGCAATTGGGAACTGCAAGTCTAGCTCTGGAGGTTTCTGAGTGAGCACGTATGACCTGGTGCTCTGCCCTATATCTCAATAAACCATCGCTGTTTATTCTTACATCAGTCTCGCCCCGTTATTGATTGCAAGCAGCAATTGATGAGAACATAGGAAGGCGTGCAGTTAGAGTTTGGTTGGCCAATGAACCCATTTACCCAAGACATAAATATATATATATATATATATTCAACTTAAAAATTACACATTGTTCATCACAATATGCACCGATCACAAAGACAAAAGCTGAGACATTCCTACCCCACCCAACATTTCTTCTTCAATGAGAAAACCTGAGTAACTCAGTAAAGGAGCGATTGGTACCCGATGCACGCTCCTGGTCTTGGCAAAGAGAAACCGATCCCGGGGGTGGGGGGGTGGGGGGAGGGTGCAGGGATACTCAGAGCTGTATCCACCTGGCCCACTTCTGAGTACATCAACGTAATTAGATGCAGCGTTGGCAGAGACTTAATAGCAGGTCTGAGCCCTAAGTACAAACTGGCTGCCTCAGGGATCCCTGAGAGAGAAAGAAAATCATTTCAAAACTTAAAAGGGAATGGAGAAAATTTTGCTTTGCTAAGCTGATGGCCAGAAGCATTAGACTTGGGTGTAAACTCAATTACAGCACCGTCTAGAGGATGGGGTGAATAATTTAATTCTTATGTTTCCCACCAGCCATTGTGCAAGGGTAGTGAGTTGGCCAGCAGTGTTAGCTATTATAATGAAACAGTTAGTTTGAAGTACAACCTATGACCTCTACACATCTATCCTGCCAAGATCTAGGGCAGGAAAGTGAAGTTGATAAACAAATTCAGCCATGGTTATCGAATGGTGGAGCAGACGCAAGTTAACATATGGCTTACTCTTGTTCCTATCTTTAATCTTGTTTTGACATCTGTAAATCAACACTATGGACTTTAAGTAACGTTTGCTTCCCTCCAAACTTTGACCCTGCTGGAAGTAGTCTCCAACATAATGAGCCTATGTTCTCTGGAGTTTAGATGAATGAGGGGATCTCACTGAAACACAGAACATTCTTAGAGGGTTTGACAGGGTAGATGCTGAGTGGCTGTTTTCCCCTTGCTTAGAGAGTCTGAAACTGGTGATCATAGGGTTAAGGGGTAAGCCATTTAAGTTCTGCACTCAGGGGGTGGTGAATTTTTGTAATTCTCTACCCTAGAGGGCTGCGGATGCTCAGAGAGGGTTGCTGAGGGTAATGCTGTTGATGTGGTATAGATGGACTTTCGAAAGGCATTCAATACAGTGCCCCAAAACAGATGTATAAGAAAAGTCATAGCTCATGGAATAAAAGGGGCAGTAACAACATGGATACAAAATTGGCTGAGTAATAGGAAACAGAGGATAATGGCCAATGGATATTTTTTGGGCTGAAGGAAGGTTTGTAGTGGAGTTCCCCAGGGGTTGGTATTGGGACCCTTGCTTTACCTGATATATATTAATGATCTAGATCTTGGTGTGCAGGGGACAATTTCTAAGTTTGTGGATGATACGAAGCTTGGAAGCATTGTAAACTGTGAGAAGGAAAGTATAGAACTTCAAAAGGACATCGACAAATTGGTGGAGTGGGCAGTTAGGTGACAGATGAAGTTCATTGTGGAGAAGCGTGAGGTGATTCATTTTGGGAGGAAGAATATGGAGAGACAACCCTAATTGTAACTTTTCTGCCAGTTCCATTAACTTAACTCTAGTTACCTTTTGTAAACCAGCCAAAGTTACAACTTCAACCCTCAGACAAGTCTGAGCAACTGCCAAAGCCATGTTGCAGTCTCACCACCACAAAAGAAACCTCACACCAACTTCCGAATTCAAAGTGCTTCTCGTACTCGTAGCCATAAGATTCACCAGCTCCAACCCAATCAAGGAATTTCAAACATATCCCGCAAAGAGCCCCCAATTTTTGCTATTGCACAGCAGATGATAAATGCTGAGCTGTTCAAATCCCAGAGGAAAACTTGAAACAACTGTCACAACTGATATATATTAACGATCTAGACCTTGGTGTGCAGGGGGACAATTTCAAAGTTTGTGGATGATACGAAGCTTTGGAGTGTTGTAAACTGTGAGGAGGACAGTGTGAAACTTCAAAAGGAGATAGACAATTTGATGGAGTGGGCAGATAGGTGGCAGATGAAGTTCAATGTGGAGAAGTGTGAGCAGATGCATTTCGGTAGGAAGAACATGGACAGACAATGTAAATTAAGGGGTGAAATTTTGAAGGGGGTGCAGGAGCAGAGGGACCTGCATGTAGATAATTGAAGGTGGCAGGACAGGTGGAGAGAGCAGTTAATAAAACATATAATATCCTGGGCTTTATTAATAGGGACATTGGATACAAGGGAGGTTATGCTGAATTTATGTAAGACACTAATTAGACCTCAGCTGGAGTATTGTGTACAGTTCTGGGCACCACACCATAGGAAGGATGTGGACGCATTGGAGAGGGTGCAGAAGAGGTTTACAAGAATGGTTCCAGGGATGAGAAACTTGAGTTATGACAAGAGATTGGAGAGGTTGGGACTGTTCTCTTTGGAGAGAAGAAGACTAAGAGGAGATTTGATAGAGGTGTTCAAAATCATGAGGGGGCCGGACAGAGTAGTTAGGGAGACATTATTCCCATTTATAACAGATCGAGAACGAGAGGGCACAGATTTAAAGTGCTTTGCAAAAGAGGCAAGTGTGATATGAGAAAAAACTTTTTCACTCAACGGGTGGTTCGAGTCTGGAATGCACTGCCTGGAAGTGTGGTGGAGGCAGGTTCAGTCGAGGCATTCAAGGGGACATTAGATGATTATTTGAATTGAAACAATGTGCAGGGGCACGGGGAAAAAGCAGGAGAAAGGCACTAAGTCATGATGCTCCTTTGGAGAGCCAGTGCAGACACGATGGGCTGAATGACCTCCTTATGCACGGTAACAATCCTGTGATTCTGATTCATTGAGCATGTTCAAGCTGAGATTGATAGATTTTTCAACTCTAAGGCAATCAAGGAAGAGGGTGGGAAAGTGGAGTTGAGAGAGAAGATCAGCCTGGATCTTATTGAATGGCGGTGCAGGCTTGATTAGCCAAATAGCCCACTCCTGCTTTTACTTCAAATGCTCTTACATGTAAATTAACTTGTACAGCTTTATAGGAAAGACTGCACACTGGGTATTCCACTCTAGGCCTCAAATCCAGTATGAAGCTCGTTGACCCAGATGAAACTTGCACCTTGATCCCAAACTCAGCCCCTGTGAAGGAGATGACCAATGAGTGACTAGTTGGCTTTTTTTGCCGGGATCTTACCTGGTGGGGGTGGGGGGGGAATGAAGCCTGCTCCAGATCTCCTGTGACTTTGGAAGTCTTTGAACCATCAGAATGAGAAACGGGGAAACGGTGGGCTGGGTTTGAGTCCAATGCCATTGTTGGCGAGGCAGGGTTCATGACAGTTTATCCCCTCAATGACAACGTTTTCTGGTTGTTTTGAAACTGACCTATAAATACCACCATTTCTTTAGATTTTTCCCAGTCTGAACATTGACCATTCATTCAATCTGACATATTACAGCCACTCCAGATGCCAATCAGAGGGATACCTCACTACCCGTAGATTAGCAATGATCCTCCACGGGTCTTTTTATTTAATTAACGCGGCAAAAACAGTATTCTCTTTCTTCCACAGATTTCTTCTGCGAGCAAAAAATCATTTTAACCCCACTCTCCCAGGGTTGATTTCTGATTTACCGCAATAATTTGATCTTGGTTGAGAGGAGAGCTGCCATTCGTTTCAGTGACTACAGAGGGGGTTAACGACTTTGGGTGGCTGTATTGCTAGGTTGTGGTTCGCCCCCCATGGTGGAATTGCAGCACTCACAGTCCAGAGCGCATACATGAGGAATAGCAGAATTGGTGCAGTGCAGAAGGAGGTCATTTGACCCATCTTGTCTGCACTGGTTCTCATAAATGACCAATTGGCCATTTAGAATTACGCTGGACTGAAGAAGGCCATTCTTCCCATCATGCCTGTGTCTTTCGTAGACGCATCCAATTAATCCCACTCCCCATTCCCCCCCACCCTACCTCATCCTTGCCCACAGTCCTGCACATTTTGTGCCTTCAGGTATTCATCCAATCCCCTTTCGAAAGTTATTATCAAACCTGCTTCCACCACCCTTTCAGGCAGCATATTCCGGGTCACAACAGCTCACTGTGTAAAGAATAATTCTCCTCATCTCCCCGCTGGCTCTTTTGTCAATTACTTTCAATCTGTCTCACTCAACTTGGGTCCACATGCATCAACGCTGATTGCTGGCAGCCTGGAATTGAACCAGTCAATAGGAATTGGTTTGAACTGAAATGGTATCCTTTTTCTGCATATTGCAGGAGTTTGCAACACTCTGCATATCCAGCACAACATTAACAATCTTAGGTAGATCTTCTCCTATGGATGGGATAGCCATTTAGGTGATCTTCTGCATAGCATCTACCTTCTGTGTGATTAGATATGATATTGACACTGTCACCAGATTTGCTGTATTCCTAGAATACTGCATTGCTTTTAAACAAAGACAGAAAAATTGTGTGGAAAATCAGCAACATCCTTGAGACAAGGCTCTGAAATGAATTTCATGCTGATTTTTTTTTAAAATGTTCATTGTTGGGACATGAACGTCGCTGGCTAGACCAGCATTTATTGCCCATCCCTATTTGCCCTTGAGAAGGTGGTGGGTGAGCTGCCTTCTTGAACCGCTGCAGTCCATGTGGTGCAGGTACACCCACAGTGCTGTTAGGGAGGGAGTTCCAGGATTTTGACCCAGCGACAGTGAAGGAACGGCCGATATATTTCCAAGACAGAATGGCGTGTGACTTGGTGGGGAACCTGCAGGTGGTGGCGTTCCAGTGCATCTGCTGCCCTTTTCCACCCAGATGGTAGAGATGGAAGGGGCTATTGAAGGGGCCTTGGTAATTGAAGAATCAATTCTTTATTCCTTTCATGGGATGTGGGCGTCGCTGGCAAATCCAGCATTTGTTGTCCACCCCTAATTGCCCTTGAACTGAGCATCTTGCTCGGCCATTTCAGAGGGGCAGTTAAGAGTCAGCCACATTTCTGTGGGCCTGGAGTCAACATGTAGGCCAGTCCAGGTAAGGACGGCAGATTTCCTTCCCTAAAGGACACATGGGTTTCTACAATAACAATGGTGAGATTTGAACCCCGTGTCCCCAGAGCATTAGCCCGAGCCTCAGGATTACTAGTCCAGTGACATTACCACTATGTACCATCTGCCATATAGGTACTCATTTTTTCTCCTGTTAATTAATACCGGAGGCAAATTTATTTAAATAAGAGCATGAACAGTTTGGGAGAATGTTTTCCAAATAAAAGATTTGCCAAAAGATTAACATTTCAACCATGCCTCAGTGACTCGTGAGTTTAGAAGGTCATAGGTTCAAGTCTCACTCCAGGAACTTGAGCATGAGACGTCTAGGCTGACACTCCAGTGCGGTACTGAGAGAGTGCTGCACTGTCAGGTGAGACATTGAACCAAGGACCCAGCTACCCTGTAAACCATCCCACGTGTAGAGGAATTGTCCTGCTTAACAAATTGCTTATCGCTTAACAAACATAAAAGTGGGATTATCTGGTTACTGTCACATTGCTGTTTGTGGGATCTTGTTGTGCACAAATTGGCTACTACATTCCAACAGTGACTACACTTCAGAGAGTACATAATTGCCTGTAGAACACTTTGGGATATCCTGGAGTTGTGAGAGGTGCTATATAAATGCAAGTCTTTCTTTTATTATGCGAGGGATAGCATTCCAATTTTAGCCACGAGCCGATTTAAATTGATTCCTTTCCATAGTGATTGTCGTAAAGGTTAAAGTGTGTTCTTACTTCGCACAGTGATCGGAAATCTATGTGTCCTTCAGTGTTGCTGATAAACGGGACACACTATCAAAGATTTTCATCTTGCACTCATCAGGATAACTCACAAGGCTTTGATAGCATGTTTCTTTTTTTCAGCAATACTCGAGTTCTGTACTACTGAATGACTATATGTTTCTTTTGTTAATGTTGCAGTCCTGTTACAATGAAATGCTTGCTCTGGTTGTAAGTGACAGCAATGTTACTGATTGGGAAAAAGTTAGGGAATTATTCTTAAGTCTGTAAAATAATTGGTTTCCATCTGTGGGTTGGGGGGAAGTTGGGTGGTGTGGGGCAGGTGAGGAGAAGGGAGCCTATGCTTGAGTTCTCTGGGCTATGTGAGTAACATTGTGTTAAGGAAATACTGGCTCCAGTTTCCCCCTTTACCCGGTGACTGAGCAGTGGGTTATAAGATACTTTCGATGTCAGCAGGCCTCACAACGGAGTGAGCGCGTCTTTGTACTGAATTAATTAGTGGCCTGTGCAATGTTGAGTGGAAGGAGGTAGCCCCATTTGTCTTTTAAGGCTGTGCCTCCATTTCGAAGGATTGATCTTTCATCGTGCAGAGAAGGATTTGCTTTAAGCTGTGCCAGTGACAGGAAATCTATTTTTGAATCCTGTCCCATTGACCATGCATTCTTTTTAAGGAAATATTGGGTTCATATTGGATTGGTTTGCCTTGGCCAGTGACCACACTGGATATGGAGAGTTTGGATTCTCATCTTCTTTTGAACGTAACTATTGAAAGCAAAACATAATCAGAATAGGAATAAGACATGATCCCAACTGCATTATTGATCAAGATTGCAAATCACATTGTTTGTATTTAAGGGTGAGTACCTTAAATTTATATGCATGATGGATGAAATGATGGTAATTTACTGGTTACTGTAGCCTAGTGGTTATGATACTGGAAAACAAATCCAGAGCTATGAGATCACATCCGACCATGTTATTGTCTTAAAGTGAATGCAATAAATCTGATAATTTGCAGTCTGGGCATGATAATGTTCAAAATGTTAAAAGGATTTTATGGTTAGAGGTGAATAAATTATTTCCTGCAGTGGGGAAGTCAAGAACAAAGGAACATGATTGTAAAATTAGAGTGAGGCCATGAAGCACTTCTTCCCACAATAGATAGGAGAAATTTGGAACTCTCTCGCAACAAACTATGGATGCTGAGCGACAATTGGTGCAGCAAGGCTGAGGTTGATAGATTTGTGTTGGATATATTAAGAGATTATAGAACTAAGACAGGTAAATGGAGTTCAGTCGCAAATCAGCTATGATCTAATTGTATGGCCGAACAGGCTTGAGGGTCTGAATGGCCTCCTCCTGTTATGATATTCCCAAGAGAGAGATTTATTTGGGAAATACTGTAGCAGAAGAGCCCCACAGAACTCCACACTTCAAACAAGGACTGAACATTAATGCAAAAGAAGACAGACCATGCAGTAGTCATGGAGACCATGGTGCTAACCTTGATATGCAAGGGAGTGAAGAGACCGATCCATTCATCTGCTCGACAGGACAACGACAGCTAATAGACAAAGTTTAGCATCAAATTGCAAACGCAAACAACAAAGTAAGTAAGAGGTATAAGAACAGTATGAGTGAGATAAATATGTGTTGAAGCAAGCCACCATTGGAATACCACCATGGCTAATCTTCTACCTCGACTCCACTTTTCCGCTCCATCTCCTTGATTCCCTCAATTCTGCCTTGAGTATTCTTCTTCTTAGGCAGTTCCTTGGGATTGAAGATGATTTGCTTCCAATCCAGTCCGATGAGTTCTGGGATGTTTGAAAAGTCCATTGCGTGATCCGCGGACTCTGCCACATGCGGGGCAGGTGGTGCTTAGGGTTGGGTAGAATTTGTTTTCTTTGTTGTTTCATGGGATGTGGGTGTCGCTGGCAAGGCCAGCATTTGTTGCCCGTCCCTAATTGCCCCTTAAGATGAGTGGCTTGCTCAGCCATTTCAGAGGGCAGTTAAGAGTCAACCACATTGCTGTGGGGTCTGGAGTCACACGTAGCTCAGACCGGGTAAGGACGGCAGATTTCCTTCCCTGAAGGACATTAGTGAACCAGATGGGTTTTTATGACATTTGATGATAGTTTCATGGTCACCATTACTGAGATTAGCTTTCAATTCCAGGTTAATTAACTGAACTCAAATTCCACCAACTGCCGTGGTGGGATTTGAACCCATGTCTCCAGATCATTAGTTGGGTCTCTGGATGACTAGTCCAGTGACATGACCACTGTCTTCCCATTAGTTGATCGGAGGCTTGTGCACTCTCTCCGACGCCTCAACTTCACTTCTACCTGCTCCTGTCGAAGTCTTTTGATGCACTCGGTACTTTCCTGAATGAACCTTTTCCGTTTCGGTCGGTCACAAGCCTGGGACTCCCACGAGTCATGTGACCTCTTCACAGATGCTTTGAGGACATCCTTAAAGCGTTTCTGCCGTCCCCCTGGAGTCTCCTGTGTGACCAAGTTCCGAGTAGAGCAGTTGTTTCAGTAGTCTGGGGTCAGGCGTACAAACGATTCCCCAGCGGAGCTGGTTTTGAGTGACTGGCACTTTGACCCTGGGCTGGTTGACTTGGAAGGGAATGCTGCTGTTGGACCGCCTTTCTTATTACCAGGTTTAGAGGATCTTGCAGAGGCACTGCTGATGGTGCTTCTCCAGTGCTTTGAGGTGCCGGCTGTCCAACTCTCCGAGGCATATTGGAGCGCGAGGGTCACTGCTGGCCGGTAAACCATGGCCTAGTCTCAGGTTTGAGACCCTCGTCTTCAAATATTCTTTTCCTCAGTCAGTCAAAGGCACACTGAATATACTCAACAATTGAGCATCTACACACCCCTGGGGTAGAAAGTTCCAAAGATTCACAATTCTTTGAGTGTGATGATACTGTGACAATAGTGGATGTACTTATGCCAGAACTGGGAGCTATGAATGAATTAAACTTGAAGCATAGCCAAGTGCTTGAATGTCCCAATTTTATTACATTACTAAGTTTAAAGTGATGAGATGGTTGCCTTACCCTGGCTGCATGGATGAGATCATTCATCCTCTATCTGCACTGGATGGCCAACCTCTTCTGTGCAGCATTGGCACTGATCACCACTGCCATCGCCTACCAAGCCGGAGTGGTAATGTAGCTGCCCCTCCTGAGGCCAGAGTAGGGGTAGAGGGCATCACAGAGGCCTCCATGTTATCCAACAGGTGCTCGAGGGCTGTAGTCTTCTTGCCTTTCGAGGCCATGTCTTCTTTGCTGCAGTCCTGGGCTGGAAGCACTGAGCGCGGCTGTACTTTAAATGTGGTGCCCAGTGTGATGAAGTGGCGAGGTGACTGAGAGGCAGGCGAATTGGAGCCAGCCAACCATGGAAACGGCATGATTCCTGGGAATGCATAAATAACGTGGTGGGTTTGGGACGATACGGCGTGAAAACCCGTCATCGCGGCCGGTGAGTAAAACCTCATTTTACCCACCCCACTAACCGCACTCAGTGCAAATCTGGGAAGATTCTGCCCTTTGTTCTTGGTACCATACTGTCCAGAAGATGCAGCACTGGCCATGACCCATGACCTCCGAGCATTCGTTTGGGAAATCGAAAGAATTATTTTTCAGTTAATTGCTGCTGCTCTTCACTTGGGTGTAATTGTTGTGTTCAACACTGCACCTGTTGGTCACACCATAAAGACACAAGAATATTTACAAGAACTTTTATCAGGGTATAATTCCTTAGGCTAAGTAGAGGATGAAAGGACTTGCATTCCTATGGCCCTTTTAGAACCTCAGAGTGTCTCAAAGTGCATTACAACCAAAGTACCTTTGAAGTGTAGCCATTGTTGTAATATTGGAAACACAACAGCCATTTTGTGCACAGCAAGCTCCCACAAACAGCAATGTAATAATGACCGGTTAATCTATTTTAGCGATGCTGAGTCCAAATATTGGCCAGGACACAGGGGAGAATTCCTTTGCTCTTCTAAATAGTGGCCATGAAATCTTATTAATTTCAGAAATGATGCTTCATGCATGCAATGAGTTACTTGTAAGTGCACATTACTGTTGTTATTCAGGCAAGTTGTTATTCAGGCAACCCACAACAAAAGGTTCAGCAGTTAATGGAATGAATGACCACTTGACCTATTTTTTCTTTTGGGGATGGTTGTTCAGGGAGGAATGTAGGCTCACACTGAAACCGAAGTGCAATATTTTCAGAAGCAATAGGGAGAAAAGGCTAACGTGTGCTCCTCATACCCAGGTACTGAACCATGAGGCAAGGTTAAAAACTCAGGCTCATCCATCTGAAAAGTAGGAGCATAAGAGGGATTCCAGTGGAGGTTTATAAGGCATTAAATGGAATAGAAAAGGTTAAGCACTGTTTCAGGTTGAAAGACAACTGACGGGCAAGGAGTTACAGTACAAGCTGTTTCAAGTGTTGACATATGGGAACACTTCTTCACACAAGTAATTGATACCTGGAGCAGCATTCTTGGTAGGGTAGTTTTGAATCATTAAAGAGGCAGTTAGCCACTGGGGGAAAATGCTATGGACGCACCTTTCAAACCCCCTGCCTCCTCAGAGAACAAGGGCAGCAGACACATGGGAACACCACCACCTGCAAGCTCCCCTCCAAGTCATACACCATCCTGACTTGTGTCACAATGATGTGACATGTACATGTGTGATATTAATATTTAATTTCATCGGCTGATCAAATATTTATTGAGCTACTTTAAAAGAACTTTTAAAAAGCAAGCAAAGGCACCGGCTTAAGATGGCTCCCACAAGTCACTTGACATCTGGAGTTACAAGTTGACCAGTTTTTGGAAGGTCCCAATGTGAATTACAATTAAGACATGACAAGACAACCGCCTATGGAATTTCACACCTGCTGATGTCAAGAAATATTTCAAAAGATTTACTGAAACAGTCCTGGGCTTTACCAATTGCATTTCTATAAAGCTACCTCTCAAGTGGAGACAGAAAGTCTACTGGGACAATAGCTATATGAAAGGTGTCCTTCTTTTCTCATCAAGGTGGGTAATGCATCATCTAGGACTTAATGGCTGGGACGTTACAGAATCTAATCACCCAGGCCGTATAACAATTGCCACAGTCTGTCCAGACATGAGCTAATCAATTATCTTCTGAGATCATTATGGGAAGAGAGATCATATGAGTAAAATAACCATTGTTGAATGTCTTTTATTACAACACCAAGCTGCTAAGCAGGAGTCTGGAAGAAAACTTCCAATGGAGCAGTAACAATCTCTCTACCCTCTCTTTCAATTTTAAGATCCTATCTCTACTACAGTTTGAAATCCAGCGCAGAGATAGAGAATTTCCATCGACAGGAACATCAGGTACACTTTTGGAAAAGATGGATTACATTTAAAAAAGAGACTGTCTCCAAAAATTGCAATTTACATTGGCTTCAACTCCACTGAAATTTCAAGACCACTGTGCAAAAATTCTGCTGCAGCCACAGGTCCCAGTGAAGAAATCATAAACAGTGAACTCTCTATCTTTTGCCTTTTATCATTGGCTTTTAATTTGGCTAAAAAGTAACCTCCTACTGTATAACTTGTTATTCTGCATTGCCTATGTGTGTGTGTTGCAAAGTTCTGGACGTGGGTTTACCTTTTTAAATATTTTTATTTCTTTACCCGGATGGGTTTTTAGCTCAGTAAAAACTAACCCATTTATGTTTAAAACTCACAAAAGCCTGCCAGACTAGTTTATTTGCAAACAGCATGTAAATGGTCAAGCAGAGACATTGAGTTAATACCTTCATCCTTATAAATTCACAAAAAAGCCCTATTACAGTCAGGCCTGGAGTGGTGGAATAGGGAAGTCATTTCATCCCTCCTCACATGGCCATAAGACTTGGAAATATATCCAATGTTCCTTCACTGTCGCTGGGTCAAAATCCTGGAGCTCCCTCCCTAACAGCACTGTGGGTGTACCTACACCACATGGACTGCAGCGGCTCAAGAAGGCAGCTCACCACCACCTTCTCGAGGGCAACTAGGGATGGGCAATACATGCTGGCCCAGCCAGCGAAGCCCACATCCCGTGAATGAATAAACAGAAGGGGATAAATAGCCTTCCTGTACCCGCACTTGGTGAGAACTCTCTACTCTTCTTTGAAAATTTACCTTAATGTCATCCTTAAGGTAAACAGGAACTTGGTCTAGCCTTTCAGCTGAAGGAGAGCACCTTAGAAAGTGCAGTACCCCCTCAAGACCAGAAATACCAGCCTGAATTGTTTGTTCAGGTTCTGGGTGGAGCTTGAAAATGCAAGCTTCTAACGCAGAGATGGAAGTGTTATCACTGTACCCAATTAACTCCTAATGAAATACATTTATCACTCTTTGAGTAAAGAAATTTTTTCACAACATCTCTCTTAAATTTATAGTTTTTTGCTTTAAATTTTTTGCCCTGTAGTCCTATTATCTGTGTTTAATTTGAAGTAATATTCAGTTCATTTGAAGCAATTCGAAATAGTTCAGACAACAGTGACGTTCCCTCCTATCTGTTAGAGAACAGTCCGCATGGGTTTATCTCTCTGTGCAGATATAAAATAATAACATGCATCTCGTGCAGTGTGATGTTCAGGTTGAGGATCAGTAGAGGCTGAGCTGGAAGGAAAATTAAAGGTTAAAGGGTGGGGGGGGTGGTGGTGGAAGTGAATCGAGTCTTTTGAAGAAGCCGGGGGCCTTTAAAGGAGATAGGTCAGGGCAGAGACATGTGATGTTTGCGAGGCATTAGCTGTCTGGAAGATATAACAAGTCTCATAATGTTTTTGGAATTTATTGTAAAATAGTGGTATCTGTGTCTATATGTATCTGTGTGTGTGTGTGTGAGACTTAATAGCATTAAAAGCAGCTGGTCTGAAGGCTTTGATGTAAACATGGTAAACACGGTGGAAGTTTACAATGTAAGGTGTAAAATGGCATTTGCATTTTTAAATATACAGACGAGATTGGTTTCAAAAGAGGGAGTGAAATATGTCACCTAGCCAGGTGAAGTCAGAAACAGTGGCCTGAATATTTTCCCGTGTCGGGCGGGCTTGGCGTGAGTGGGCAGGGTGGTGGCGGAGCCATTTTATGCCGTTTTACGCGGACCAGATAAGGCCCACCCAGCATAAGATGCAAACGGTGGTGCTAAGCGCTACCTTTGCGGGCGGGGGGGAGGAGGGAGACTTGTGGCTGCATGCGCGCGAAAGAGTGCATCAGTCTCCCTGAGGCACAGAGCTGCCTCAGGGAGACTGGAGCGCTTTTGAAATAAATAAATAAATAGATTTAAAATTTAATTAAGCATGTCCCCTCACATGTGACTGTGTCACATGAGATGGGACATGTTTTTATATTTCAGAAATTTTTTTTATTTAATTCCTAAAAGCTTTAGGAAACCTCATCCCGCCCGTGGATGAGATTTCCTAAGAAACGTAAAGGCCGCTTGACCTTTTCGCCTGCCCCGCCCACTGTAAGGCTGGACGGGCAATGTAAAGTTGACCTTAATTACTTCCTTAATGGCCTTAATAGGCCTTTTAAATATCAGTGGACTTGCAGCCCACTCCGGCGTGTGCCCGCCGAATGAAACATTGCGAGACAACCCGATGTCATCACGCGTCATTTTACCCGCTGGCGCGTTGGGCCCGCCCCCGCACGCCAACTGAAAAATCCTGGTCAGTGTGTTTATTTTTACCAAAGGTTACTGGTGAAATTAGTGCTATGAGAGATTTTTATTATTAGAAGGGTAAAGTCCAAAGACATTTCAAAACAATGGGAATTTGCATTCAAATGGGAAAATATGTACAAAGGAGTGAAGGCTGTGTGTAAGGGAAGGCATTTTAAGATCTAACAAGTGTGAAAAGCCTTCAGCATCTATGCCTTAAGCTGCTGTCTTCAAAGAACTGAAGTTAAGAAAACTCACTTTGAATTCGACTGGTTCAGGGTATCATGTTTCTTTGCCTGGATCTTTTAAAATCTGTGTGTCTTACTGTTGCCTTAACGAAAGTGTAACTGGGAGTTAATTGATTGAGGGATTTAGAAGTTATCATAGTAGTAATCTGTAGATCTATTTAGGTGCTTAAAAATCATTTTCCTTGTTAACAAATGTTTAATCTAGTTTTGTAAAAACCTTCAAGGGTTGGTGGTCTTATTACTACTTCAAGGCCCGCATCTCGAAATTTATACAAATTGCAAAACAAGTTGCCACAGTTGTTTCAATTTTCCCATTGGGATTTGAACAACTCAGCATTTACCATCGGCTATGCTATAACATTAGCATCAGAAAGAAATCTTGATGGTGTAACAGGTGCGTTCGAGGGAGGAGGTTGACCTTGGGGGGGGGTGCTGTTAAGTTTAACCATGGGCCAATTTTCTCCCACCAACTTTCTTCGCTGTTGAAGCCATTGGATGAGTGAATTGGGCAGGGTACTTAAGGGGCAGTTAATTCAGTATCGCCCACGATCACTGTCGCCACAATTAAAACCACCCTCACGTAGTCAAGATCAAAGGAGCAGAATTGTTCACAGGAGCCAGAGAAAAGATAGAAACATAAGAAATTGGAGCAGGAGTAGACTGTAGGGCCTCTCAAGCCTGCTCCGCTGCTCCCTATGATCATGGCTGATCTTTTGCCTCAACGACAATGACATCAAGGAGGACAGAGATAACGCGGGAAAGTGGCAATGAGACAGATGATCAGCCATGATCTATTTGAATGGTGGGGCAGGCTTGACCGGCTGAATGGCCAACTCCTGTTCCTGTGTTCCTAACTCCACTTTCCAGTCCTATCCCCGTATCCCTTGATCGCCTGAGAGGTCGATTAATCCCAGCCTTGATATATTCAACGATGAAGCGTGCAGAACCCTCTGGAGTGGACGATTCCAAAGACAGTGACTTCAGTTTTGCTGACCTTTAGTTTCAGCTCATCCAAGCGTACATGTAACAGTGCAAATACATCTTAAGCTGTGTGTGAATGAAACATAGCTCTGTCTTCGGTGATATCGTCTGAAAGCAGTTTTAGTAGTGGACAGTTTGAGTTTCACCAAGCTGGCCCCTCAGTTAGAAACAAACATGGTATGTCTAACCTTTTCATGGATCTAAAGACTGTAAGAAATGGGGAAAGGGACACTTTCCAGTTCAACCACTCAGTCAGCGTAGGCTAAAACCCATCTCAGTAATAATGAAGGAGAATGACGACTCATACTGAACCAGTGTGATATTATTCCACTCCCCATGACCAGCGTGTTCCCTGAGTGTGATTGGTAATTCATGCCATTGGTCTCAGTTTTGAACCCATAATCAAGGTTGACACTCCCAGTGCAGTACTGTAGAAGTGCTGCACTGTCAGAGAGGCCATCTTTCAGATGGGACCTTAAACCGAGACCCTGTCTGCCCCTCTCAGGTTGGTTCTAAAAGATCCCATGGCACTATTTCGAAGAAGAGCGGTGGTTGGGGGGAGGCAGCTTTCCCCGGTACCCTGGCCAGTATTTATCCCTCAACCGAACACAGATTATCTGGTCATTATCACATTGCTGCTAGTGAGAGCTTCCTGTGTGCAGACTGGCTGCTGCAGCCCCTAACATTACAACAGTGACCACACCTTCACTGGTTAAAAAGCACTTTGCGACATACTGGGGTCATGAAAGATGCTGCATAAATACAAAGTCTCTCTTTCTATAGTGTGGTTTCATATGGCACATGAAATTGATACTTGAGCCAATGTCAATTTCTTAAGCCTTACAGTATGTACAACCTGAGTCTGCCTTCATATATATGGACTTAGTCTTCAACGAGCACACTTTCTGCCTCTGTCATTTCCCTTTTCTGCGGCCATCCTTCAGCACTCCCTCTCTTCTTAACACGCCTGCTTAATCTTGCATCGTCTCCTCAGTGCTCCCCTGTGCAGCCCAGTGCTTATCTTACATGCTGTTCTATCACTTGTAAACCTCAGCCTTTTCTACAAATGAGATCTTTCAAAACACTGGCAGGTGTCCAGGAGAATCTCAGAGCCCCCTTGTGGGTTAAAGGGTTAATAGAAACATCACTGTGCGACGTTCAGGACTGGCTGCTGATAAGATATTCATTGCCTCCATCTCTTCAGGTAAGTCTGAAGACTTCAGATAGTTTATTGATCCAAGGAGAATTAATCGCACCAGTTTCAGCACCGCAGACCCTCAACAGAGCAGGTCAGGATTTGATGGATCGAAATTTATGATTCCTCCTGCGCCTTGGTAATACATAGATTTGTATATCCTTTCCCGTTCCGATTAGGATTGAGTGACAGTTAACATCGAGGTGACATTTAACTCCCAGAAGCCAATCAGTCCGAGGAGCTGGAGACGTGCTGGCTAAATCACAGTTAATGTCCACAGTGTATCGACATTTTATACGCACACCATTAGGCAGCATTTCTGGTTTTCGCTGCACAAGTTCAATTTTCAACATCAATTCTTAAATGGAATCCATCACCTTTATTGCAGTTGTACAGATTAGTTCCCCGGGGAGATAGGAGAAGCTGAACTGTTCTCCTTAGAGAAGATCAAGAGGACATTTGATGGAGGTTTTCAAAGGCATGAGGGGTCTGGACAGAGTGGATAGAGAGAAACTGTTCCCATTGGTGGAAGGATCAAGACCCAGAGGGGCACAGATTTAAGGTGATTGGCAAAAGGGCCAAAGACGGCATGAGGAAAACCCTTTCTCACGGCAAGTGGTTAGGATCTGGAATTCATTGCCTAAGAGGGTGGTGGAGACAGCTTCAACTGTTGTTTCCCAAAGGCAATTGGATAATTATCTGAAGAGAAAAAAAGCTTGCAGGGCCACAGGAAACGGTGAGGGAATGGAGCTAACTGAATTGCTCTGGCAGAGAGCCCACACAGACATAATGGGCCGAATGGCTTCCTTCTGTGCTGTAACCATTCTATAATTCTAGCCTATGATTCTATGAAGTTTTTATTGGACTTAAGTGGGATAAAACACTGAATTCGGGCTACCACAACTCCAGGAAGATATATCAACCTCGGAGTGGGTGCAGCGCACATTCACCAGAACGATACTGAGACTAAAACTGCTCATTTGTAGGGGCAGGTTGCCTAGACTCAGCTTGCATTTTCTTGAATAGAGAAGATTTAAGGAGTGTGGAAAACAGAAAATGCCAGAAACACTCAGCAGCCCACGTGGACACCTGTGGAGACAGAGGTAGGGTTAGGGGGCGGAATATCCTGCTCTCTCTGGTGGCGAGCTTGGGGGTGGGAAGGGCATTTAATTAGGCGGGAGGGTGATGTACCGGAGCCCCGCTGCCTTCCCGTATCCGCCAGAGTTTAGTTCTTGGCGGGGGAGGCCCATGGTCATCCTTCCCACCTACTGAGGCCCTTAAGAGGCCAACTAACCACCCAAGGGCCTCATTCTGCCACTACTGGTATAAACCCAGCTGCAGGCGGACCTGTCGACAGTGGCTAAAACCATGTGGCTGGCTTGTCACCTCTGGGGGTATGGATGGTCCCTTGATAAAAGGTACTCGGTGCCTGGTTGAGGGACCAGACGTCGGGAAGGGGCAGGCCCACTGAGAGCCGCCTGCCTGCCCTGGCTGCTGACCATCTCCCTGCAACCCTCGCCACATGAAACACGTGCCCCCCCACCCCTCACCCACCCCGTCATTCCCTCCCCCACCAACCCTCTCATTACTTACCTGCGGCCTGGGGCACTCCGCGGTCCTGGGACACCGGTGCCCTGCCCTTCTGGCACCAGCCACGGCCTCCCCGGTGGAGCTGTTGAGCACAGGAGCTGCTGGCCTCCGATTAGCTGGAAGCTCTTGGATGCCGGGTCTTCTGCCCCTGGGGCCTTGGTTAGAGGGGGAAGGCCTGCAGCTGGCCTTGGCGCTGCCCGATTGGCGTGAGATTCAGTGGGCCTTCCTGAAAAGAGGCACCGCGGGCCTCTCGCTGACCCTCCAGCCGGCAGACGTGACCTCCGGCGCCTCAGCAAGTTCCTGCCCAGTATTTGGGAGCTGGAAAAAGCTGGTGACGGAATAGGTTTTGAACAAGTAGAGAGAGAGAGAGAGAGACAGGGAAAGGGAAGGAAGGATGAAAAGGGAAGGCGTGTGATGGGACAGAAGCCAGGAGTGATTAAATGACAAAAAGGGATGATCAAGGGAAAAGGAGATGTCGACGGGAAAAGCAAAGGAACGAAATTTGTGTGGAGAGGAGATGTGAATGGACAAAGGAGAATCATTATTGGAACCCGCTGTGCAGAACAATGGGAGTAATGTTAATGATCTAAAATTGTTGGGCTCATGGTTGAGTCCTGAATGATGAGCTGCCATTCCTTGAGCTTACATTGAGCCCCAGTGGAACAGTTTAGGAGGCAGAGGACAGCGAGGTCAGAATGGGAGTGACATGGAGAATTAAAAATGCTAAGTGACTGGAAACTCGCAGTCCTGCTTGTGAACTGAACAGCAAGTGATCAGCCAACCTGTACTCGATGTCCCCAGTGTCGAGGAGACCATATCGCAAACACCCTCAGCGGCACAGAATTCCAAAGATTCACAATCCCCTGAGTGAAGGAGTTGCCCCAATTCTCAACCCTAAAATGTCGACCCCTTTATTCTGAGACTTAGGTCACAGGTACCTCCGCTAGATACCCCAGCCAGGGGAAAACAGCCCCTCAGCTCCTACAGTCAGTCCCTCTAATGTGCTGCAGATCGCTGCTTATCAACTCCAGAAAATAGAGGCCTATTAAGCTGGAAATTTCTTCCAATAGGTTCAGGATTTCAAAGGAAACAGACTCTACTTAAAGTCCACGGTGCCTGATGTCAAAAGAACATAAAAAGTAGGAACAGGGGTAAGCCTTGGATCTGCTGCACCTTTCATTAACCATGATGGAACACCTATATAAACTTCACCTTCTGCCGTACATCTCAGTGTCATCGAATGATACTGTCTGCAAGTACAGCAGGTAATTAGGGAAGCTAATAGAATGTTATCATTTATTGTGAGGGGAATTGAATACAAAAGTCGGGAGGTTATGCTTCAAATGTACAGGGCACTAGTGAGACCACATTTGGAATACTGTGTCCAGTATTGATCACCTTATTTAAGGAAGGATATAAATGCGTTGGAGTTCAGAGAAGGTTTACCAGACTAATACCTGGAATGGGCAGGTTGTCTTATGAGGAAAGGCTGAACAGGTTAGACTTGTATCCACTGGAGTTTAGAAGAGTAAGGGGCAACTTGATTGAAACATATAAGATCCTGAGGGGTCTTGACAGGGTGGACGTGGAAAGGATGTTTCTTCTTGTGGGAGAACCTAGAACTAGGGGTCACTGTTTAAAAATAAGGGGTCTTCCATTTAAAACAGAGATGAGGTGGAATTTTTTCACTCAGAGGGTTGTGGGTCTTTGGAACTCTCTTCCTGAAAGGGCAGCGGAAGCAGAGTCTGAATATTTTTAAGGCAGAGGTGGATAGATTCTTAGTAAGTAAGGGGGTGATAGGTTATCGGGGATAGGCGGGATGCAGATTTGAGGTTACTATCAGATCAGCCATGATCTTATTAAATGGCGGATCAGGCTCGAGGGGCTGAATGGCCTACTCCTGCTCCTTGTTCGTATGTTCGTAATGGATGGCGAGGTCATAGGGTATACTTCAAACTAACTGCCTACTTTCAATAGCAAACACTGTTGGCTCACTCATACCCTCCCAAGGTGGCAGGTGGGAAATGTCGGAGTGAGTTGTTCATCCTGTCCTCTAGATGGTGCTGTACTTGGAGTTTACGCCCAAGGCTAATGCTTCTGGTCATCAATTTAACAAAGCAAAGTTTTCTCCATTCCCTTTCAATTTCTGAAATGAATTTTTTCCCTCTCAGGGATCCCCGAGGCAGCCAGTTTGTACCTGCTATTGAGTCTCTGCCAACGCTGTATCTGATTACGTTGATGTACGCAGAAGTAGGCCAGGTGGATACAGCTCTGAGTATCCCTGCACCCTTCCTCCACCCCCTGGGATCTGTTTCTCTTTGCCAAGATCAGGACCGTGCATTGGGTACCATTCGCTCCTTTACTGAGTTACTCAGGTTTTCTCACTGAAGAAGAAACGTTGGGTAGGGTAGGAATGTCTCAGCTTTTGTCTTTGTGATCGGTGCATTTCATGGAGCTGCTGGGAGCCACATATAACAACAGCTTGCATTTATACAGCACCTTTGATGTCGGTACAAATGCCCCAAGATATCCACAGAGGCTTAAGAGAAAAAAATCGGGAATTAACCCAAAAGAGGGGCTTTTAGTAGGATTGGTCAAAGATTTGGGTTTTAAGATGAGTCGTTGAGAGGGGGAGATAAACAGGTGGGGGTGTTGGTGGAGCGGATTACAGAGCTTAATGTTTATGGTTGCCAAATTGGCTTGGACACAATCCTGGAGGTTTCATCACGTAACCTCCAGCCACCCCACCCAATCAAACCCATTTCCAATATTCCCGATCGAGTTTTTGTTTGATGTGACTATTCTGGATTACAGAACCAAGGCAGATGGATTGAGTTAAGATGCAGATCAGGGCATGAGTTCAAACCGCATTCCTAAGGCTTGAACACACAACCTAGTCCGGCACCTCAGGGAGTGCTGCACTGAGGGAGTGCTGCACTGTCAGAGCTGCACTGAGGTCCTGTTTTACAGGCGAGACGTTAAAGAGAGGCCACGTCCTCCCTCTCACGTGGATGTAAAATATCCCACGTTCAAAGAGGTGCAGGGGAGTTCCGACCTGTTAATCCTTACCCGTCAATTCCTTCACTGTCACAGGATATCCTGGAACTGTCTCCCTAACAGCACTGTGGGTGTACCTACATCACATGGACTGCAACAGTTCAAGAAGGCAGCTCACCACCACCTTCTCAAGGGCAATTAGGGATGGACAACAAATGCTGGCCCAGCCAGCGAAGCCCACATCCCATGAACTCATAAGGAAGAAAACAGATGATCTGGTAGCTATCACATTGTTATTTGTGAGAGCTTGCTCTGTGCAAATATGTTTCCCTGCATGACAGCCATGAATATACTTCAGTAGTACTTCATTGCCTTGGGCGGTCGTGAAAGGTGCTATACCAATGCAGGACCTTCTTTCTTTATGGTTTGGACGCTACCCAGTATAAACTGCTGGTGAATTCATTTCCAACTCAACCGACATGAAGCGCCAAATGTGGCCTTTGTTTAATCCTGAGCTGCTGATAACTCTAGTGATTACACCCTATGGTGTGGTATGGAAACATATAGGTCAGCAAGGTCTATCCTCCCTGATTTATGTAGCATTACACTAGAGTTTAAGACATAGAAACAGGCTATTCGGCCCAACTGGTCCATGCTGGTCTTTATGCTCCACATGAGCCTCCTCCTCCTCCCATCCTACTTCCTCTCACCCTAACAGCAGATCCTTCTATTCCTTTCTCCCTCATGTGTTTATGTAGTTTCCCCTTAAATATGTGTGCACCATTCACCTGATAGATGACTGGGGCTGGCAGGACATGCATTTCGCCCCCTGGACGTATGCCCTGCCAGAGTGGCTGTGGGATAGACACCATTAGATGGAAAAAAGAAGACAGTGCCAGCCAAAGAAGACCTGGCAAAGTGAGGACCTTAGGAGCGGGGCTTCAGCGGGGCTGAAGCGAAAGAGATTGAGCTGGACTGGGACCGGAGGGGGGAGTCTTGCTTCCCATTGCCCCGTGTGAGACCAGAGGAAGGAAGTCTAAAGCATTGACCTAATTTGCACGTGGTATTACATAGAACATACATAGAAAATAGGAGCAGGAGTAGGCCATTCGGCCCTTCGAGCCTGCTCCGCCATTCACTATGATCATGGCTGATCATCCAACTCAATAGCCTGCTCCCACTTTCTCCCCATATCCTTTGATCCCTCTTGCCCCAAGAGCTATATCTAACTCCTTCTCGAAAACACACAATGTCTTGGCCTCAACTACTTTCTGTGGTAGCAAATTCCACAGGCTCACCACTCTCTGGGTGAAGAAATTTCTCCTCCTCCCAGTATTGAGTTCCACGTTCTAACTACTCTCTGGTAAAGAGCTGCACTGACGGAGTGGGTGTTGCCTTTGCAGTTCCACTCCAGTGAGTGTGAAAATGAGCCCGCTTTTCCAGTCCTGGTTGCTATGGTGACCCCAATGGAAACTGGAGGGGCCTAAGTGGAGAGAGCAGGGTTGAACATGATTGCAACAGCCCCACGTAGCCAACTAATCAATCAATAAATCGATTGAACCTACACAGGACTGAACTTCCGAAGCAGAAAAATATCTCAAGAGTCCGTGTTCCAGCTTTTTCTCTTGCCTTCAAGCCAGTTGAGAGCAGAAAATTTCCATCGGAGAGTCAGAATCCGGAGAGTTCCGAATGGAATTTTTTCCTAGTGTGAAGCCTCATCCCCATGGATCAGGAGCGAGGTGCTTGACAGACAGGTGGAGCGATCAGCCTGTTTTCTGTTAATAACCTCTCCTCCTCATGGGCCCTTTGAGTGACTGTTACTTACTTTCAAATGGTTTAATCTTTATCTCTACTAGAATTTTTTTTTCTCCCCATAATCAGATCTCTTTTTTGTGATTTGATTTTGTTTTTCTGTAGCTGTATTCATGATTGAATGGCGGAGCAGACTCGATGGGCTGAATGGCCTAATTTCTGCTCCTATGTCTTATGGTCTAAGATCTGTAATCATACTCCCAGTATTTGATGGTAGCGTTACATGGTTTAATTTTCCTTTACGTTTCTCTGTTTTCTGAGAGATGTGGTAATGTCACCGGACTAGTAACCCAGAGGCCCAGGCTAATGCTGTGGGGAACACGGGTTCAAATCCCACCATAGCAGCTGATGGAATTTAAATTCAATTAATAAAATCGGGACTTGAAAGCTCGTCTCAGTCATGGTGACCATGGAGTGATCATCAATTGTCGTGAAAACCCCATCTGGTTCGCTAATGTCCTTTAGGGAAGGAAATCTGCCGTCCTTACCCGGTCTGGGCCTACATGTGACTCCAGACCCCACAGCAACTCTTAACCACCCTCTGTGGCCGAGCAAGCCACTCTGTCTGAGGCAGTTAGGGGTGGGCAACAAATGCTGGCCTTGCCAGCGACGCCCACGCCCCATGAAACAATAAAGAGAGCAAGGCCCTGGCTACTCATCTTCAAAACCCTGCTCAGTTTTGCTTGACACTGTTGCTGATTAACATACGGGCAATTCATCGACTTGAGGTATTTTTGCGTCTTCATCAGTGCTGAGAATTAGGTCAGTCTTCGCCTTTCTCTTCACGCATTCTTTGTGGGCATCACCGGCAAGGCCAGCATTTATTGCCCGTCCTTGGATGTTCTCGAGAAGGTGGTGGGGGCTGTCTTCTTGAACCTCCGCAGTGAACGATAGTGTCAAATACTCCACCATGTAGACACAACATGGGTTAAGATTATATTAAGTGACTCTTGTGGATTCTTTCTTGCCAGTCACGGCTCACACAGAGATAATAATGCTTTTAGTTGCCGCTTCTACAAGTTCCCGGAAAATAAGGAATGGACCAGTAGTCCATGCAGTGACATGCCCTTGAGGCTTGATTCCTGTTCAATAACAGGATACCATGGTATTAACCCACGATGCTAATACCAATAAACGTTAGTTCATTATGCTAGTGCCATTTCAGTGTAGAGCTATTCATGTTGATCTCTCAAATAGTTGCCTTGAGAGTCAAAAACAAAAAAAAACAAAACTCGAAACGTCAACTCTTTTCTTCTCCGCCGATGTGGCCAGACCTGCTGAGTTTTTCCAGGTAATTCTGTTTTTGTTTTGCCTTGAGAGTCTGCTGGTTGTGGCTCAGTTGGTAGCACTCCTGCCTCTGATTTAGAAGGTTTGTGGTCCAAGTCCTACTCCAGGACTTGAGCACAAAAAAAAATCAAAGCAGACACTCCTGGTGCAGTATTGAGAGAGTGCTGCACTGTTGGAGGTGCCACCTTAACTGAGACCCCCATCTGCTCTCTCCAGGATCCTGCTTTGAAGAGGGACAGAGGAATTCTTCCCAGTGTCCTGGCCAATATTTATCTTTCATCACTGGAACAGATTATCTGATCATCATCACGTCACTGTGAGATATTTGTGGGATCTTGCTCTGCGCAAATTGGCTGCTACAGCTTTGATTACACTTTAGGTTACTTCAATAGCTGCAAAACACTTTGGAACGCCCTGTGGTCAAGAAAGCTGCTATATAAATGCGGATCTTTCCGATTCTTTGTAGGTGGTGTGAAATTTTGTTTGATCATGCTCCTGGGAAGCCCCCTTTTTGTTTTGATGTGCTCCCGGCGCTATATAAATGCACGTTTTTTTTGTTGCTGGTTGAACAACGTGCCAATTACTAGTCACTGCAGATCATATAAAGGGGCTTAAGGCATAAGGTTCATTTGATTGACATCCATGGACATGGGTCTCCTGAGATAGCGGTTCTGATTGGCAGCTATGAAGGGGTAGAATCAACATTGTACCTTTGATTGCAACACTGCAAATCGTCTAAAGCCAACATGCAAACTGAGTTAAATCTAGTTTAATACTCGAAACATACTGTTTGTACTGAGTATTGTTCAATTTTCCATTTAATGTTAAACATGTTTGTTGGCTTATAGGAGAACCCTCAGGCTTGTAGATTCTGATTCATCCATTCTCTGAGGCAAGGAGGTCATTTGGAAGTATGTGATATATCCCTGTGAGACAGAATAGCAAGATAGTCACAGGAATAGGTCATTCACCCCCACAAGCTTGTTCTGCCATTTAGTTAGATTATGGCTAACCTGCAGCTCAAGTCCATTTACCTGACTTGGGACTGTATCTCTTTATACCCCCACCTAACAAAAGTCTACCTAGGACTCCCTCTGTGCACATATTAAGACACGCTCCACTTCATGAGGAACATGAGGTCCACTTGTGGTTACTGATGCTAAACAGAAATAACATATTACATAGAATGTACAGCACAGAAACAAGTCAAACAGTACCCCACCAGCTCTCTTCACCTCCTCCTCCTCCAGGTACCATGCCCGAGAGAGGGCCTTGGCAACCATGGACATCTATTGGATTGGTTCATGATTATGCTTGGCAAAGTACTGCAGTCATTTGTCATTGCCTTCTGCAGTATCTCTCCCACTCTTTAATGCCTGCCATCAGACATATTGGAAGGATTTACAGGCTGATAATCAGCCTGTTTGGCTACAATATGCATGCATCTTCCTTGGCCATCAAGTCCTGAAGTGGGACTGGAACCCAGAGCTTCTGGCTCAGAGGTAGGGATGTTACCCACTGTACCACAAGGCCTCCATCACATGCTATATAGAATCCCCTTCAGTACATCTCTGCTATTCACCTTAGCTACTCCCTGTAGTAGCAAGTTACACATTCTCCCCGCTCTCTTGGTAAAGAAATTTCTTCTGAATTCCTTATTGGATTTATTCATGACTATCGTATATTTATGTGTTAAAATGCTAGAACTACTTAGCAGGTTCAGCAGCATCTGCGAGTGAGGGAGGGATGGGAGTCGATGGCTTGGGTGGGTGGGTAGGGGGGGGATTGGAAGAAAGGGAAGAGGTTTGGCCCTCTGTGTGTACCCACCACCCCACCCTGCCCTCCCCCTCCTGTTGCCAGGCTTCTCGGTCAGACAACTCCCGCCCTCCACCTGTGGAAGCCCACAGGTAAACCCAATGGGGCCTTGTATTCAGGCTTCCCGCATGGCAACTGCCCCACTCACTGCTTACCGAATACAGGATGGGGGCCCTTAAGTAAGCTTTAATTGGCAGCTGGGCGGGATGGCCGACCATGAGCAACGCACCCCCACCCCCCCACAACCCAGGCTTAAGCGGGGCAGAGGCAGGAAGGTGGTAGGGTCCCTGCCTGACATGCCCTCCCGCCTCCAAACCCTCCTCGGGGGAGGGCACTAAATTCCACCCAGCGTTGCAGGTCCCCGACGTTTTGTTAGAATGTCCACGTCCTCGCGTTCTGGCTTCCCCCCCATGAGGAAACGTCTCCTCTGCCGTATGAAACCCTTCCATCATTTTAAGGAGCTTTATCAGGTCATTCCTTAGAATACTTCCTGTTTTGGAGAAGTAGCTTACATTGGCAAATCCTTCTACATGTCCTCGGTGAATGAATACATTATTTCACACGGTGTACACATTGATTAACTCAGTGTTGTGCTCAACCCCAACTTAAACTCCATTTGGGGGTTGACGATAGCAGGTGCTGTTAGTTTTCTAGCTCTCAAAGTGTATTTGCGAGTATAATTCTAGCAGTTCAATGTCTGAATATATTATACATGCGGTTTCCCAGTTCAGCCATTTATATTCTTGTGGGCAGTTCTAGTTTGCCTTCAGGGTCCACTTTCCATATATCATTTCCTCAGATGTCAACTATTTGGCAAAACAGGGATATCAGGAACGAGAAATTGCATCCTACAGAGTTTACACTTAACTAAGATCTGCATTATATAGGCCCCAGTACGGCTGCAACCAGGTGAAACATGTATCATTCTCTATTACCTTGCAATGATTATAGCTGGACTGAAATTCAGTGCACACATCATTTGAATTTACGGTTTTAATAATTTCCACTACAATTCCTTTAATAAGGTGCTTCAAGCTTTTATTTTTCAGCTTCTATTCCATGCAAAAGTCTTGAGTAACTTTTTGCAAACCATAATGGTGTCTCGCAGGTCAGGTAGCTAAAGTAGATCAAGGAGGCCGCACTTAATAGGCAAGGCATAGAATGTAAAAGCTGGGAGGTTCTATAGGAACTGTATAAAACACTAATTAGGCCACAGCTAGAGTGCTGCGTGCAGTTCTGGTCACCACACTTATAGGAGAGATGTGATTGCATAGGGGATGCAGAGGAGATTTACCAGGATGTTGCCTGGACCAGAGAAAGGCAGGGGCCGGAACAGGGGAGGCTGAGGGGATACTTAATTGAAGTGTTTGAGGGGTGTAGATAGAGTGGATAGGGAGGTTCTATTCTGCTTGGTGCGTAACCATAACCAGGGTTCATGGATTAGGGTAAGAAGCACGATGCCTTGGATTGAAAGGCTTAAAGGCACTAAACGCGGGGCTGTGCAGAAAACAATCAGAACAATAACCGATCTGGAGCACAAACTCCTCACAAGACTGGGCGCTGAGGACCATTTAATTCCTGTGTAACAGTCCAACACAAAAAATACCTGAGACCCTTGCAGCCTGCACACTAATTGTGTGCCTGGCTCGCTAAGGCCTCAAATTCTCGAATTATGGAGGTCCACATAATGCAATTGGAGTGCTTGAACACAATCTATAGTCTCAGCACCTACGTGAAGAGGCCTCGTTAGGCCTTTGCTGCTCACTATTGTGTTTTGCCAGCTTGTAGTGTATTTGATAAGCTTGATTTATGCTCGGAGCCATGCAGAGATGACACTAGTTTCTAAGTGTGCAATTATTTACAAGAGTTTTAGGATACCTCTGCAATCACAAAATATCAGCATTCATGCTTACAGCTCAGCTTCTAGGTCTTTCTGTCGAGCTCTGAATCCACACCCGGGCTTAACCAATCAAGCACAGTGAGCATAGATCAGTTACCAGACACTCATAATCAAACCCAGAACAATTGAACTCTGCACTTACACTGACTTTGAATTGACAATATTTTGTGGGAACAATTAGAGAACCTTAAATTCAACCTTGACTACTGCAAACCTCAAACCAGACAGCTTTCAGAGTAAGATAGCCAAATGATAAGGTGAACTTTCCCGTTAATCACTGGTTATAATGTTGAGCTGAAATTCCTCTGTTCACTATTTAAACCAGACTTTTAACTAGTTGGTTTTGTGATTCACCATGCGACACGCTTTTGATGTGACAGGGTGCCATACAAAGGCAGCTGCATCATCTATTGCTGTTTCGGAGCCGCACACTGTTCTTTGTTAAGGATTTGCTTTCTGCACAAACTCATTTAACTTGGGATGCTTTTGCTAATAGAGATATCCATTCCATTCATCAAAGCTGAATTCAATTCCAGGTCCCACAGGTGGCAGGTCATCCAATAATAAACACTAAATAAAGCTCGTTGAAAAAAAAACTGTGATATGTGCATGCTACCTCAATTTTTAAACATTCTCTTTATGTTATTAAATATGAAAAGCAGCCATGGTCACCAAGTGGGGTGGCATAAAACTATCAAACAAGTGGCATAGTGGTAATGTCACTGGATCTGCAATCCTGCGGCCCAGGCTAACACTCTGGGGACAAGGGTTCAAATCCCACCAGGGCAGCTGGTATAATTTAAATTCAATTAATAAAAATCTGGAATTGAAAGCTCATCTCAGTAACAATGAAGCTAATGTCCCCTTTAGGGGAGGAAATCTGCTGTCCTTACCCAGTCTGGCCTACATGTGGCTCCAGACCCACTAGCAATGTGGCTGACTCTTTAACCGCCCTCCAAAATGGCCTGGCAGGCCACTCAGTTCAAGGGCAATTAGGGATGGGCAACAAATACTGGCCTTGCCAGTGACACCCACGTCCCATGAAAGAATAAATAATTTTTTTTTTTGAAAAGAGTAGACAGAACCTCAGTCTCATAGCTCATCTGAAAGATGACGCCCTCAAGAGTGGGAGTGTCAGTGCCAGATTGTGTGTTCGGTTCTCTGGAGAGAGGGGGACTTGAACCCACAGGATCTGACTCTTTGACTCAGAGATGAGAGCGCTACCCAGTGGACCATGGCTGGCAACAAATTAACCTCTGATGGGGAGTTTTAATGGATCTGGGAGCTGACGGATTATTCTGCTTGGCTCTGGTGATTAAAAAATGTAACATCACCCTCTCGTGTGCGCGTCTGACATTATGTAAATGCCCCTGAAAATCTCTCCTCTTGAGTTTGCAATAGTTCTGTGCTTCTTTAGCCTGTGAACCTGGGCATATGTTTTGTCAAAAATGATTATAGTCCGATGCTCGCTGCCTTCTGCAGCTGAACATCCCCCCCCCAAACCTCATCTTTAGGAAACAGACACAGATTAAAAGTTGAGGTATTTCGCTTCTGCTAATGGGCCAAAGATGCTAATCGTTTCGTTACAAAAGGGAGACTATTTAATTAAATAAGTGGTAAAGCCCATTGAGACATCAGGATATATTCCTTATAGCTTCACTATCCAATTCCCTTTAAGTGCACTTTGTCGCATTAAAGGATTATATCGGCCTCCGAATTCTATTCCTGAGGAGTTCTGCGTTAACATTACGGGACTGACTGACTGAAGGCTTGGCCAGAAAACAGCATTAGTCATTCTGACCGCACCTTTCAAAAATAAAATCCCACAAAATTGAAAATCTTCAGCAATTTAAGGCAATCGATGGCATTCAGTGTCCTGCAGAAATGTATCAATCGTCTACTCAGCTGTCTCGGTGTCCGAGTTTTTGAATGCAAATACAATCAGGGCTGGCACGGGATTCAATAAAAGGAGGTTAAATCCTCAACTTCCCAGGCAGTTAAAATTCACATGGTTAAGCCCAGTAATTATCGTTCTCGGTTTCTCTTTCCATGCACCAATCGCTTTGACGGGCGAGAACAGCGGCTGTTTCAATCTTGGTTCAACTCCCGTGCCCATCAAAAGGAGCTCAGTCCCCCAGTGGAACGGTCCCTGGTCCAAATATCCCACCAGCTGGGAAATCTTGTGGGTGTCGGGATTGGAGATAAAGATGATGCCTCTCCCTCCCTCTCTCCCGGACAAAATGAGCTGCCTCTCCTGAGATCGGATTTGGGAGAGTGGCCCCTGTGGGTATGTGCATCAGCACTTGAGCTTGTTCAGGTTGGCGAGGCAAGGTGAACGCAGGGGGGGGGGTGCGGGGGAGAGAGGGGAAACGGCCCTTCTTCCCCACTGCTCAAGAGGTGTCAGCTGTGGCTCAGTTCATAGCACCCTCGCCTTTGAATCAGAGGGTTGTGGGTTCATGTCCCACTCCCGGAAACCAAGGACTGTGATTGTACTCAAAAGAGTTGCAATCTGTGACTGTTGATAACTCGAAAGAGTTTCCCGGAAACCAAGAACTGTGATTGTACTCGAAAGAGTTGCAATCAGTGACTGTTGATAACTTGAAAGAGTTTCCCCACTGCTCAGCAGAACCAGAGCAAGCCTTCTCTGAACCTCTGGGTACTGGGAGCAAAAGGAACACAAGAGACTTATCTTTCCATTAAGTTCAAGTGCCACCCCAGAGGCTTTGGCACAAAATCCAGACCGATGCTCCCAGTGCAGGACTGGCGGAGTGCGACACTGCCGGGAGCGTCATCTCTCGGGTGAGATGTCAAATCGCAGCCCCGTCTGCCCTCTCAGGTCAACATAAAAAGATCCCAGGGCTCTATTTGGAAGAAGAGCAGGGGAGTTGTCCGTGGTGCCTGGCCAATGTTTATGCCTCAATCAGTGTCACTAAAAACACATTAACATGGTCATTGCCACGTTACTGTTTGTGGGAGCTTTCTGTGCGCCAATTGCTGCTGCGCTTTGCAACAGTGACTAAAATTCATAGAAGCACTTCATTGGCTGTCAAACACTGGGTCGTCCGGAAGTCATGGACGGTGCTGTGCGTTAGTACGAGACTGCATTCCTTACCCTGCTGCTCTCTCACTGACTGAGATCGATTCTGAAGGGTGTCTTCTGTCTGGGAAAAGTTGTCTTCAGCTGCTCTGTCTCAGCTGGTGGCTTCTCATATAGTTCACTCCAGTGGGACTGAAACCTGAAATCCCGCAGGTTCGTCTGTACCTAGGAGAAAGAGGAGGCCATTCAGCCCCTCAGACCTGCTGCACCTTTCAAATACATCATGGCTGATCTGCACATCAACTCCATTGACACACTTTCACTCCATATCCCTTAATCTAAGAACAATCCATTGACCTCAGACTTGAAAGCACCAATTGGCTCCCAGCATCCATAGGGTTTGGGAAGAGAAAGTTCCAGGTACTCGCTTTTGTGTGAAAAAGCGCTTCCTGACTGTGCTCCTGAACAGCCTATCTCCAGTTTTAATATCGTGGCCTCTAGTGCTTGTCTCTCCCACCAGGGAGTTGTTGTTCCTCTATACCTACCTGACCTCACTGAGTATCATCAGTGTTACAGCCCAGCTTCCCCTCTGAGGGCGAGAAACAAAACTGTTGGTCGCCTCCCCTAAAAATACAGTCTCGTGAGCCCCGCTAGAAAGTAGACCGGGAGGCTGTGAAGCCTTCCGCAGAGGAAGAGCCCTTGAATTCTCACTCCCTTGCACGAGGCGCGACCCTTCGTGGAGGGAGAACTGATGGCGAACTGCAGATCCCCATCTGCGATGGAAATATCAAAAGCTGTGGAACCCGGACAGTGGTAATTCTCGCAGCAGGCCCCCAGATACCCAGAATCTAAGACCCCTCTGCCCCTAGCTCCGGCGTGCGTGTCAAAAAGTAACAGCCCCTAAATCAAACAAAGTTCGAGGTGTTGCTGTACAGATGGAGTTCGACTTAGTTCATTGCTCTCAACAGTATTCTGGCGCCGCATTGTCGCCTCTTCACTATTGGAAATGTTCCAGGAACCATTTGCATTGGAGGTTTTCAAACAGGGAAAAATCGCTTTTTGGCAGTTTACAAAATGTGTAGTTTTTTTTCAAAAGGAGCATCGGAGTGGGGGGGGGTTTCAGCCGCGATGGGCTGAATGGCCTCCGCTCTGCACCCGTGACCGTTCTGGGATTTTATAATAAACATGAGTTTTCATGGTGTGCACCCAGAAACAGTAGTAGATGGTAATGTCTGGATGGTAATGTGTGGATTGTCGTTGAAAGGCCAGTTTATCAGCCAAATGAGTCAAACAGGGGAACTAAACGGCACAGTTTTAATCTACCCTGCTACCATCAGGAGACTAACCAGATTAGGATGACACCCCCACAGGATAATCCTTTCTGCTGTTGTCATCTCCAACCGAGCCCATCTGGCAGGAGTTAGAAGTAAGACTTGCATTTATGTGGCGCCTAAGTCTCAACCTTAGGACATACCAAAGTGCTTTACAGCCGGTTGAGTTATTTAAAAGCCTGTGAGCTATGCAGCAGCCATTTTGTACACAAGTTCCCACAAACAGCAAAATCATAGAATTTTACAGGAGGCCATTCAGCCCATCGTGCTTATGCAGGCTCTTTGGTCAAGCTGTATGATTAGTCCCACTCCCCAGCTCAACCGCCCTCCCCGTTCCCCCACCATACCCTTGATCATTTTTTCCTTCAAGAATTTATCCAATTCCCTTTCAAAAGTTAATACTGAATCTGCTTCCATCATCTTTCCAGGCAGCGCATTCCGGATCACGACAACTTGAAGATTAAGCAGATGTCGCCTGTTTTGTTTGCCAATCGCCTTAAACCTGTGTCCCTCTGGTGCCACTGAGAACAGTTGCTGCTCTGTTCAAACCCTTCAGGATTCAGAACCAAATCTCTGCTCTAATAAAACCAGCGCAGCAGCTCCAGTCTCGCCCCTGGTGCCAGCCTCATAAAGCATTTCTGCAGCCTTTCTAAGACCTTGACTTTCTTCCTAAGTTTGGTGCCTAGATTCGAACTGTGCGCACAATACTCCAGCTGAGGACTGACCAGTAATTTATAAAGGTTTAACATAACTCCCTTGCTTTTGTATTTTCCCAGGTCTCCACTAATAAAGCCAAGGATCCCCTTTACATTTATATCAGCCTTCTCAACTTGCCTTGCCACATTCAAAGGCTTGTGTACACCCAGACCCCCCAGGTCTCTCTGTTCCTGCACTCTCTTTATGGTTGTGCCATTTAGGCCCTATTGCCTCTCCTCATTTTTCCTGCCAAAATGTTTCATTTCTGTGCTTTAGATTTCATCCACTGGGTGTCTGCTCATAACACCAGTCTAAGTCCTCCTGACGTCTGCTACTATCCTCCACATTGTTTAATACATTCCGGGCTTTGTGTCATCTACAAGTTAATGGATAAGGCCCTAATGGATAAGACATCGGACTTCAGCATGAGCTGAGATCCCAGCAGAAGATTGCAGGCTTGAGGCCTGCTGCAGTTGTTTTGCAGTTTCTCCTTAAGGGGCTGCCATTTACTTTATCCCTGATTTTGCTAATTTAGTTTATTTGTTTGTAACCAAAAGAGTTACAAGCTTTAAAATTCTGACCTGTGCAGCCAAGAAAAGCCATGTTTCTTCCACTTCCCTCTGTATACTTTCTTCAATATACTTCCCCCATATACTTTCCTCATATACTTCCCTCTGTATACTTTCCTCTATATACTTCCCCCATATACTTTCCTCATAGACTTCCCTCTGTATACTTTCCTCTATATACTTCCCCCATATACTTTCCTCATATACTTCCCTCTGTATATTTCCCTCTGTATATTTCCCTCATATACTTTCCTCATAGACTTCCCTCTGTATACTTTCCTCTATATACTTCCCCCATATATTTTCTTCATATACTTCCCTCTGTATACTCCCCTCTGTATATTTCCCTCTGTATATGTCCCTCTGTATACTTTGCTCTGTATATTTCCCTCTGTATACTTTGCTCTGTATATTTCCCTCTGTATACTCCCCTCTGTATATTTCCCTCTGTATATGTCCCTCTGTATACTTTGCTCTGTATATTTCCCTCTGTAAACTTTGCTCTGTTCTCCACTATTCCCTGCTTTCTGTCCCTTAGCCAATTTCATATCTATATTGCCACTTTGCCTTTAGTAAGCTTCAATTTTGCAAACAAATTCACTGACCAGATAATACTTTTTTACTGATATTGATTGAGAGATAAATATTGACTGGGACACCGTAGAGAGTTCCCCTTTGAAATAATTTTATTTTCCATTGACTTACCCCTCAACCTTTGAAATTGATGAAGATTGAATTAGCTACAACTTTGGGAATCATTAGTGTTCAACTAAGATGCGTTTTTATAAAGCTAATTTTCGTTCAATGTACACTCAAAATTGCTGGTTGCAGGTGCCTGATCGAAAGTCTAGGTGCAAAAGTGCAGAGTTTGTGGAGAGAAATCTCCATCTAGTTGTTCCTGATCTTAAGTGACTCAAGCAGCGTTCCTTCAAGGGGATGCTCAAACCAAAATTGCCACAAAACTGTTTTGACGTTATCATCTCGTGGAGCAAAAAGGCCTCCCTCCCCCCACCCCTCCCAGCCCCAGGCCCCACACTCAGCCCCTCTACCACCTATCCCCGTCCCAAAGGTCTGATTCAGCATTGTTACTGGCCGGGATTGGGATCAGGACACCTTGATTGATGTCCATATTTCATTGCTTATAAACGGGACCAGAGACCCAGGTTCAGCTCAGTTCTCTGGTCAGGGTGGGCCCGTGCCCAGAACCATGTTAAACCGCGCTAAACGTAAGTTGCTTTTACGTGGAATTTATGCCACAGGAACAGGCCATTTGGCTCAACTGGTCCATGCCTGTTTTTATGCTCCACTTGAGACTCCTTCTCACTCGACTTCTCCTCACCCTGTCAGCATATCTTGCTGAGAACCTACCTTTCTACAGCACATGGATGTCCCAAAGTGCTTTCCACCTTTTGAAGTGCGCTCACTGCTATAATACGGGAAATGTGGCAGTCAATTTGCACACAGCAAGATCCCACTAACAGCAATGCAATAATGGCCAGATAGATCATAGCCCCGTAATCAACTGAAGGGCCTGAAATCCAAAATATTATGTTACTATGCCCCATTTTTTTATTCATTCATGCGATTTGGGCTTCGCTGGCTGGGCCAGCATTTATTGCCCATCCCTATTTGCCCTTGAGAAGGTGGTGGGTGAGCTGCCTTCTTGAACCGCTGCAGTCCATGTGGTGTAGGTACACCCACAGTGCTGTTAGGGAGGGAGTTCCAGGATTTTGACCCAGCGACAATGAAGGAACAGTGATATATTTCCAAGTCAGGATGGTGAGTGACTTGGAGGTGAACGTCCAGATGGTGATGTTCCCATTTATTTTCCCATTGCCCTTCTAGATGGTAGTGGTCAAGGGTTTGGAAGGTGCTGTCGAAGGAGCCTTGGTGAATTCCTGCAGTGCATCTTGTAGATGGTACACACTGCTGCTACTGTGCGTCGGTGGTGGAGGCAGTGAATGTTTGTGGATGTGGTGCCTATCAAGTGGGCTGCTTTGACCTGGACGGTGTCAAGCTTCTTGTGTTGTGGGAGCTGCACTCATCCAGGCAAGTGAACAGTATTTCATCACACTCCTGACTTGTGCTTGTAGATGGTGGACAGGCTTTGGGGAGTCAGGAGGTGAGTTACTCTCCACAGGATTCCCAGCCTCTGACTTGTCCGTGTAGCCACAGTATTTATATGGCTAGTCCAGTTCAGTTTCAGGTCAATGGTAACACCCAGGATCTTGATAGTGGGGAATTCAGTGATGGTAATGCCATTAAATATCAAGGGGCGGTGGTTGGATTCTCTCTTGTTGGAGATAATCATTGCCTGACACTTGTGTGGCGTGAATGTCACTTGCCACTTGTCAATGAAGCAGTCAATGAAGTCCTGTCTGTCACTCAGTCTTTAATTGAAGTAAATGCCTTTCTTAGTTTACAAACTTGACAGGAATAAATGATTCTGCATAATTTATTTTTAAGCCTATATGTAAATAGCATCACTGACTTTTCAAAATATCATACATCATAATTAAAATCATCAAGCCTTTCTTAATGGGGATTTATAGCACAGTGACCATCTATCACTAAGTTTGAATCCAATTCTGATGGACTAATAAAAGGAAAAAAGACTTGCATTTATATCGTGCTTTTCACAGCCAGCGGACAAATCAAAGCGCTTTACTGCCAATGATGTACTTTTTGAAGCACAGTCACTGTTGTAATGTAGGAAACTCAGCAGCCAATTTGCGCACAGCAAGCTCCCACAAACAGCGATGTGATAAGGAGCAGATGATCTGTTTTAGTGATATCGTTTGAGGGATAAATATTGGTCCAGGACTCCCTTGCTCGTCCTTGAAGTGGTGCCACGGGACCTTTTATGTCCAGCTGAGAGTTGTGCAAGAAAGGGAAGATAGGGCTTTAGTTTAACGCCCAGAAAACAGCATCTCCCACAGTGCAGCACTCACCCGATACCACACTGGACTGTCAGCCTTGATCCTTATGCTCAAAGCTCTGGCGTGGGGGTTGAATCTGCAATCTTGTGACTCACATAAGGGTGCTACCACCATGAGCCACAGTTTGTGCTGTTAACCCAACTGTGACCTAGATGCTTAAATCCACAGTGCAAATCTGCCTAGCAACGAGCACTCGCTCAGTGATATGAGAATTTGGGGGAAGGGGAGATTTATTTGGCTGCAGTGAGAGACTCACAGTAGGTCTGGTCCATTGGAATTCTACACAATGGGTGTGAACTGGAGGTGCCCTGGTGCATTGACATCCTACTCAATGGTCGGGAATGAACTGGTGTGTTACTGACCTCCCATTTTCCACCAACTCTAGCTCATTCAAAACTCTATCACCTATATCCTAACATGCACCAAGTCCCCTTTACCCATCAGCCTTGTGCTCATTGACATATTGGCTCTCACTTCGGCAATACCTCAATTTTCACATTCTCATCCATGTTTTCAAATCCCTCCATGGCCTCATCCCTTCATATCTCTGGAACCTCCTCCCGCCCCACGACTCTCCCGAGATATCTACGTTCCTCCAATTCTGGGACCCTTGCCCGTTCTCAAATTCCTTCTTCCCACCATTGGCGGCCATGCCTTCAGCTGTCTCGATTCTGCGTTCTGGGATTGCCTCCCTAACTCTGCCTGCCCCCTCTAACTCTCTCTCTCCTCCCCCCCCTTGAGAAGTGCTCCTTAAAAACCTGCCTCCTTGTCCTAATAGACTCCCAGGCGGCTGTCCAATCGTGTTTGGTACCATAAAGGAGAAGTGCCTGGTTCTGCGGCATTAAAGGTGCTATACAGCTGTGGCTCAGTTCATAGCACCCTCGCCTTTGAATCAGAGGGTTGTGGGTTCATGTCCCACTCCCGGAAACCAAGAACTGTGATTGTAATCGAAAGAGTTGCAATAATCTTATTAATACAAGCTGTTGTTGCCCTAGGGGTGGTGTGGAATGTCGGAAAATGGCAAATCCAAATCTGAGTGCTGGGGGAGGGTGGGGGGCTGGATTCCTACGTTCAGAGCAGTCTGGGGAAAGCCCCTCTATTCTTCAATCGGGAGGATCGCTGCCTGTGTTTACCCCAGCGCTGACTTTATGTTTTGTTGGAACTGCTTTTAATGTGATTCGCACTGGTTCGCCGCCGTTTTGTGTTGCACCACAGGATAATAGCCATGATATGGCTGTGATCTCAATCTTTGCCCATAAGGCTTTTTGTCAATGTCAATATCTCTCAGAGCGTGGAGATGATAAAGAGATACTTTATGGAGCGGAATGTGCTTTTTTCAAGCCAATGCAATGGAGATTTGTATCTGTAAAATGAGAAGTGGATAACACAATCTATGGAATATATTCGTTTTTAATCAAGATATTAATCTGCTGATTTTGAATGCGTTTATCTGTTAAATCAGTGTACGAGGGGGTTTCATATAAATCCATCCTGTAATATTTCAGTTACTTTAAGGCCAAAACAGTTTGCAGTGGATAGGAACAAGGTGATGTTGTGAAACCCCAAATTGAGCAGATGTATACCATATTTTAACATAAGGCTGGTTAACTCCTAGCAATTAGATAGGGAGCATTGAGTGTGCTGAATAGTAATTGTCCACATGCAGGCTGTGTGAAAAGCCTGGTGAGGGGGGGGTTGGAGTTCTGGGTCTTTAGAGCATCCCTACGACAGGCTCGTTCCTACAGAGGTAAGAGGCACAATTAAAATTATTGGGTTTTTTGTGTGAACTGTATCATGTTGCAGGTACACTGGAGCTGTGGAGCTTGCAGACGGCATGGAAATGAGGCCTGATCTCTCCCTCTTATTTTACCTTTTATTCACTTGCACCGAAGCAGGGGAAGAATCAGGGGAGTCCATTTAGCCCATCAAAGCCACTCCGTAACCCAACCAGGTCAGGGCCGGTCGATCTGCAGCCCAAATCCGGTTATCGATCTTACTTAGCCCCATATTCCTTACCTAACTCTTGAAAACTCCAATCGCCCCCCCAGTATCCAGAGATTTTCAGGGCAAATCCCAGAATTCGACTGTCCATTGCGTGAATGAGTGCTTACCGAATTCTGTCCTAATTGCTCTTATTTTATGATTATTCTTGATTCTCCCATGAAAAGAAATAGTTGTCTTAAAAGAATCTTGTTAACGCATTAACACCTCAATTAGGTCACCCCACAGTCTTTCTTCTCTGCCCAAGGGAATACAAGACACATTTATGTAACCTCTGCTCATAACTGAGCTCCCTAAGCCCTGGTACAAATGAGATTGGAAAGTTCAGGCTAGAAAATCTCTCCTATTGACCTATCCCATTCTCAAATGCCACATGCACCAGCATCCTACTGAGGACAGTCAGGAAGATAATCCATACTTCAATGGTGTCAGTATGGGAGTTTGAGCTCTAGTAAGGAGTTTCCTCTCCCATTTTGTACCTCAATTAAATGCTGCATTTGCCATTGCTCCAGAGGCTGAATAGACACCTGAATCAGCTGGTGTGGGACTGAGCCATATTCGTCCACAGAGCTCTCGCATTGCAGGAAGAGCTGTTACAGCGTGGGGTGCCTTATTGTACAGAATAGTAGGGCAAGAGAGCATTGCATCTTTTCAAAGGAAAGAGGGCAAACACTTAAAAGAGACAGAGATACAGGGATATAGAGAGAGAAAACAGCAAAGGTGGACTAATGATGGATTACAAAGGTCTCCTTCGGCGCTGTAAACCTGTCCCCATTGTCGAACCCAGCACAAAGTGCCTGCACTCTACACATGTGGAGGATGGTACTTGGAAGTCTGGAATAATTGGTAATTAACCATAGTCCACAAAGGACCATAGTCATCTCTCTCTCTTAGAGAGAGAGACAATTGGATATATATAGCTTGATGGGCACCACTCCACAAGCTTAGGGTAAGACAAGGCTGCAGGTCTCCATAACCTACCACAGCTGGTACAGAGATTTAATCCGCTCATTTGGTGTCATTCTGCATCAAGCCAATTAAGCTAACTGACCTCTGGAATGAATTTGGAGAAAGGGAATAAACATTTGGAAAAAGTTTTTTAAAAGTCCGGATATACTTAAAAATTAAGGTTCCTTTCAAAGTGTGAGGCTGTGAGATGCAATTGATTATAATCAGCAGGAACATTGGAGAGATAGATAGTCCTTGTATTTCATTAATATTAACATTCATTCTAGGAGATTGTGAAGTTCAGCATGAGGAAGGGTGATCTACAGTTCTTGTAGGTTGGGGGCGGACATGTAGAATATAAAATCTTAGAAGAGACCGTTGTGCTGCTTCCCTAAAAGATATACCCACTTTGTCTCATGCCCTTATTCTTTCTACACGTCCTTTGCACTATTGATCCACATTTCTTTTAAAAGCTGTTAGTGGTTCTGCCATTGCCATTCTGGTTGGGCTGTATATGTTTTAAAAACATTTTCCTGGCCTTTCCTCTCATTCAGTTGGTGACTATGTTAATTTTACACCCTCCCATTGCCAACTGGTGCAAATCATTCTTTTCCAGCTCACCGTATCATTCCAAAAGTTGCTGTTCTGCAATTTGTCGTTGACACTGAACGCAAATGGTTTTCTAGCTCAAAATAACCCCCCCCAAACTAGAGCACTCGCCTCCCCAGTGAAAAGCTTAAGTAAGTGGGTCACTTAGCATATTAGATGCCTCATTTTCAATTTCCTATTGGTCCCTCAGGATATTAACTCCCTCGCTTCCTATCTAACTCCTTACGTTGCAGCCTGGGAAGAATTGTATTGGCCCTCCATTTTGTGTCAGCCTCTACCTCCCTTTCCGATTTTCTTCTGGTCCCATCCTCATTCCTTTCAAAACCTCTCTCATCTAACCCCCCCTTTTCCTACAAACCTTGTACTTTTTCTTTCTTTCCCCAGTCTCCCTTTTAATTTTCCCACTGATTCATTTTGGAGCATTTTGCTGCAACTGTTTGTTTCTATGTTTCTAACTGGATGCGACCTTGTCCAACAGGACCCACATAATGGGCCAGAATTTCCTGGGGCCATTGCAATGACACATCTACACGATACAGCCCATTTCATAGCACTGCATATAGTATCAGGAAAGTATGGCATAAGTGACTTAAACCATTACTTGCTCCACGTCACGATTTCCTAATACGCTTTGCTCTCCTGCTACGCTCACCAGTTAAGTAATAAAAGTAAATATAGCGGGCGGAATTTTATAGCCCTGTCATAGCGGGGATGGGGTCATAAAATGCGGCGAGCCGTTCAAAAGTCCAATGACTTCGTAAAATCCACCGGCCTAAGATTCCTCCCAGCATCTTTCATGGCCTCAGGATGTCCCAAAGAACTGCACAGCCAATGGAGCAGCTTTTCTGAAGGGTCGTCACTGTTATAATGTAGGAAATGCAGCAGCCAATTTGCGCGCAGCAAGCTCCCATGAACGACAATGCCATAAACGACCAGGTGGTTTGTTTTGTGATGCTGAGTGAGGGAATAAATATTGGCCAGGACACATTGCCCTGCTCGTCTTCCAAATGGTGACTTAGGATATTTTATGTCAACCTGAGAGACCAGACAAGGCTCAGGTGTGCAAAAGCAGAAAGTTGACTTGCAGCCATAGGAACTTGATCATCGAAAAATCTTCGACCGTTTCTTGATGCTCCATTTTGTAGCGTCAGCCTAGATCTTGGCCTACGAATCCCTGGAGCAGGATTTGAACTCATCATGGCCCTCTGACTCGTAGGCAAGAGTCCTACCCACTGAACCACACTTCATTTCAGGTCGTTGGCATAGATTCGTTGCCCTTAATTATAATTAACGACTAAGGTGAATTCCCTCAACGAGCACCCACTGGAGAGCAACGAATCTGGTGCCGTGACGATGGAGTGATTTATTGCTCCGTAATCATTTTCATAAACAGGGAGCCAAAATCCAAAAGAAGGGAAAAGAGACAAAAACTGCCGATGCTGGAAATCCAAAACAAAAACAAAAATACCTGGAAAAACTCAGCAGGTCTGACAGCATCTGCGGAGAGGAACACAGTTAACGTTTCGAGTCCGCATGACTCTTCAACAGGACTAAGGAAAAATCGAAAAGGGGTGAAATATAAGCTGGTTTAAGGGGGGGGTGGGACAGGTAGAGCTGGATAGAGGGCCAGTGATAGGTGGAGATAACCAAAAGATGTCATAGACGAAAGGACAAAGAGGTGTTGAAGGTGATGATATTATCTAAAGGAATGTGAGATAACCAAAAGATGTCACAGACATGTCATGTTCCAAAAGAAGGGTCTCACCTGAACCATTTGGATAACTGTCCTCGACCAAACATAACAGTTCTTGTCAGACAAATGGCTGCCTTTATTAGGATTCAGTGCTAGTGCATAATGGACAGCTAGTCCGCTAGTCACTCATACACAAAATCCCTACGTGTATTCTGAATATATTAATGATGCCTGGGGCAACTTGAAAGGTTCACACTGTTAATTTTGTCAATTAATCTTACAGCCTATGAATTTATCTTAACTACTTGATGAATTAGCTGATGACTATATTTTAATATGTAATGCAAAATCTGTAGTTTGTGTAGTCGGAATCAATGGGTGGGTGTTAGCAGTCCGTGAAAATAACACTTAATCTAGGTCACATTTTTTCTAATGATCTCTGAGTAGGAACTGACATGAACTGTCAGTAGGAACTGACATCAGAGTCTCAGACTCGAGGCCAGCCTAGTCTTCAGATAAAAGCCTAAAAAATTTATCACAACAATTTCTACTGTATGTGAAGAGAGTGCTCTCCCCTATATTGTTATTGTTGCGAAGTGTCCTGATGAGTGCAAGACGCAAAACGTCGGACATGTCTCTTTTTTCAGCAATGTTCAAGTCCTGTACTACCAACCGACTGTTTGTACACAGAAGAAGGCCATTCAGCCCATGACGTCTGTGTCAACTGGCACACCAGCATAGAACAGTTGGGCTGAATGGCCTGTTTCTGTTCTGCATATTCTAGTTAATTCCATGCCACTTTTACAATATCACCCTTTCCCGTGTAACTATAGTTAGTTGTGTTACAGAAACAGAACTTTCGAAACTTTGAAAAAAGTCTGGAAAAGCCAATTCCTATATTGTTTCGAGTTGACATGGACTGATTTGAATTAATTGGGAAATTAGTTGACCAAATGGAACTGTAGCACATCACCACGATGATGTCACCAGCATGTCCGGGATCAATTTCTCAGCCATTGGCTTCACCGCGTTCGTACTCTAACTGGTAAACCAGGAAATTTCAGAGTAACTTAGCAAGAGCTGCTTTAAAAGGCAAAATTCACAGTGCATTTTGCAGGACCTTCTGATGGATTCTTGTTCTGAGCAGATTTACATTCGAGCTCCACTAGCCCAGTCTAACTTGGCTGAAAGTGAGCAGTTTGGTGTTTCGCGTATAGAATAGAATTAGAAAGTGGTACAGCTCAGAAGGAGGCCATTCGGTCCATTCTTTGTTGGCTCTTTGAAAGAGTTTTCCAATTAGTCACCTCCCACTGCTCATTCTGTAATTCTCATCCTTGTATCCATTTCCCTTCTCTAGCTCCTCCAGCACTCCAAGCCTTAATTCTGGCCCCTTGAGCATCCCCAATTTTAATTGTTCCATCAGAGGCAATGATGCCTTCAGCTGCCTAAGACCTAAGCTCTAGAATTCCTTCCCTAAACCTCTCTGCCTCTCCACCTCTCTCCCCACCTTTCATTCTCTCCTTAATTGTTACCTCTTTGACCAGGTTTTTGATTACCTGTCCTAATTGGCTGAGTGTGAAATGTTGTTTGATAAAACTCCTGTGAAGTGTTTTGAGATGTTTTACCAAGCTAAAGGTCATAGAGTCATAGAGTTATAGAGGTCTACAGCACAGAAATAGGCCCTTCGGCCCATCGAGTCTGCGCCAGTCAAACAAGTACCTAACTATTCCAATCCCATTTTCCAGCACTAGGCCCATAGCCTTGTATGCCCTGGCATCGCAAGTACACATCCAAATACTTCTTAAATGTTATGAGGGTTTCTGCCTCTACCACTCTTTCAGGCAGTGAGTTCCAGATTCCCACCACCCTCTGGGTGAAAAAATTCTTCCTCACATCCCCTCTAAACCTCCTGCCCCTTTCCTTGAATCTATGCCCCCTGGTTATTGACCTCTCCACCAAGGGGAAAAGTTCCTTCCTCCCTCCCCTATCTATGCCCCTCATAATTTTACACACCCTCATAATTTTATACAGAAAAGGTGTTATATAAATGCAGGTTACTGCCTTTGTGTGGGTGTGTGTGTGCCTGTCCGTGTGTGTGTGTCAATGCCTGTCTGTGTCTGCGCGTCTGTCCGTGTGTGTGTGTCTGTGTGTGTGTGTGTGTGTGTGTCTGTCTGTGTACTTGTCTGTGTGTGTGCGCGTGCATCTGTGTGTGTGTGTGTGTGTATGTGTGTTTATATGTGTGTGTGCGTGAGCTTGCATCTGTGTGTGTGTTTATGTGTCTGTGTGTCTGTCTGTAAGCATATCTGACTTTATGTGCACGTGCATGCACACATTCGTGTCTGTGTCTGTGTGTGTATGTGTGTTTGTGTGTGTCCATGAGCATGCATCCGTGCGTATCTGTGTGTGCCTGTCTGTCTGTATGCGTATCTGTGTGCGTGTGCGCATCCGTGCACGCATTCATGTGTGTCTGTGTGTGTGTCTGTGTGTGTTGCACGTGAGTGCGCGCATTCATGTATGTGTGTGTCTCTGTGTGTGTCTGTGTGTGTCTGTGTGCGTGTCTGTGTGTGTGTGTGTGCATTAAGATTGTGCATTTGTACAGGTTAGTGTTCCCATAACTCTCACTGTGACCGGACCGGAATGGGGGACTGATCTCCCAAATGCTGTTGCTGGCGGCTTGGGAGAAATGGTCATGTGTGTTCACACAGGGGCAGTACCCTGGCTGGCATGACATGTGGCCAGACTGAGCTGGCCTAGATCTGCTGGTTTGCCCACGGTTCAGAATTCACTTCCTTCACAGATTGTCAGGGGGCTGGGGTCAAAAAAATAACAAGGAGACTCTGCAATTCCTGAGAGAGCGAGTAGGAGGAGAAAGAAAGAGAGAAAGACAAACTGGGGGGAGTGAGAGAGAAAGACAAACTGGGGGGAAGAGAGAGAGAAAGAGAAACACAAATTGGGAGGGGGGAGAGAGAAAAAGAAAAGCAAACTGGGGAGAGAGAGAAACACAAACTGGGGAGAGAGAGAAACACAAACTGGGGAGAGAGAGAAACACAAACTGGAGTGGAGAGAGAGAAACACAAACTGCGAGGGGTGGGGGGGAGAGAGAGAATCATAAACTAGGGGGGAGAGAGAGAAAGAAAAGCAAACTGGGGAGAGAGAGAGAGAGAGAGAGAGAAACACAAACTGGGGAGAGAGAGAGAGAGAGAGAAACACAAACTGGGGAGAGAGAGAGAGAAACACAAACTGGGGAGAGAGAGAGAAAGAGAAAAACACAGACTGGGGGAGAGAGAGAGAAAGAAAAGCAAACTGGGGAGAGAGAGAGAGAGAGAGAGAGAATCACAAACTGGGGAGAGAGAGAGAGAAACACAGACTGGGGGAGAGAGAGAGAAAGAGAAAAACACAAACTGGGGAAGAGTGAGAAAGAAACACAAACTGGGGGAGAGAGAGAGAAACACAAACTGTGGAGGCAGCGAGAGAAAATCACAAACTGGGGAGAGAGAGAAAGAAACACAAACTGGAGGAGACAAAGAGAGAAAGAAACAGAGGTTGGGGAGAGGGAGAAAGAGAAACACAAACTGGGGGAGAGAGAGTGAGTGAAACACAAACAGGGGGAGAGAGGGAAACACAAACTGGGAGATAGAGAGACAACAACCTGGTGCTATAGAGGGAGAGAGCAACACAAATTGGGGGAGAGAGAGAGAGAGAGAGAATCACAAACTGGGAGAGAGAGGGGGGAAAACAAACTGGGGGAGAGAGAGAGAGAGAGAGAGAGAATCACAAACTGGGAGAGAGAGAGGGGGGAAAACAAACTGGGGGAGAGAGAGAGAGAGAATCACAAACTGGGAGAGAGAGGGGGTGGAAAACAAACTGGGGGAGGGAGAGAGGGAGAGAGAATCACAAACTGGGAGAGAGAGAGGGTGGAAAACAAACTGGGGGAGAGAGAGAGAGAGAGAGAGAGAATCACAAACTGGGAGAGAGAGAGGGGGGAAAACAAACTGGGGGAGAGAGAGAGAGAATCACAAACTGGGAGAGAGAGAGGGGGGGAAAACAAACTGGGGGAGAGAGAGAGAGAGAGAGAGAGAATCACAAACTGGGAGAGAGAGGGTGGAAAACAAACTGGGGGAGCGCGAGAGAGAGAGAGAGAATCACAAACTGGGAGAGGAAGAAAGAGAAACACAAACCGGGGTAGAGAGAGAAAAAAACACAAGCTGGGACAGAGAGAGAAACACAATCTGGGAGAGAGAGAGAGAGAGAATCACAAACTTGAGGAGAGAGAGGGAGAGAATTAAACACTGGAGGGGAGAGAGAGAATCATAAACTGGGGAGAGGGAGAAAGAAACACAAACTGGGGAGAGATGGTGAAAGACATAAATAAAAACAAAAAACTAGTCCGGATGCTGGAAATCCAAAACAAAAACAGAATTACCTGGAAAAACTCAGCAGGTCTGGCAGCATCGGCGGAGAAGAAAAGAGTTGACGTTTCGAGTCCTCATGACCCTGGTGAAAGACAATCTGGCGGGAGAGAGGGAGAGAGCAACACAAACTGGGGGGAGAGAGAGGAAAACATAAACTGGAGAGAGAGAGAGGAAAACAAATGGGGAGAGAGAGAAACACAAACTGGAAGATAGAGAAACACAGACTAGACAGAGAGAGAAACACAAACTGTGAGTGAAAGAGGGAGACAGGGAAAGAAAAACAAACTGGGGGAGCGAGAGAGAGAAACACAAACTGGGGGAGAGAGAGAGAGAAACACAAACTAGGGGAGAGAGAGAGAGAGAGAGAGAAACACAAACTGAGGGAGAGAGAGGAAGAAAGTGAGTGAAACACAAACTGGGGAGAGAGAGGGACAGAGCAACTGGGGGAGAGAAAGAGAGAGAATCATAAACTGGGAGAGAGAGGGAAAAACAAACTGGGGGAGCGAGAGAGCGAAACAAAAACGGGGAGAGAGAGAGAGAGAGAATCACAAACTGGGGAAGAGAGAGTGAGTGAAACACTAACTTGGGAGAGAGAGGGAAAAAAACACAAACTGGGAGAGAGAGAGAGAAACACAAACTGGGAGAGAGAGAGAAACACAAACTGGGCGAGAGAGAAAAACACAAACTGGGGGTGGGATAGAGAGAGAGAGAGAGTCACAAACTGGGGGGAGCGTGAGAGAGAAACAGAAACAGAGAGAGAGAGAATCACAAACTTGGAGAGAGTGAGAGAGAAACACAAACTGAGGGAGAGAGAGCTATAAAGATTCACAAACTATGGGAGAGATAGAGCGAGAGAGAGAATCACTAACTGGGGGGAGAGAGAGAGAGAAAGATTCACAAACTAGAGAGTGAGTTGATGACAGTCTGTAATATGTGCTGTTTGGTGTAAATTGTTTTGGAAGATGGTGTCAGGCTATTTTCTGATAGCTGCAACTGGGCATTCATTATTGAGGCGTGAGAATCAGGGAATTGAATTTGGTTTACTCTGGTTGTATTATTTCTATATCTTATTGTGTCCTTTATAAAATCATGAACTTGTGAGAATATTAGTTGGGCATTCCTTATGTTGATAATGTTTTTGTTGAATCAGTGGTATTTAATTGATGTTACACATTGCTTCAAGACTGTAGAGACATCACAGAAGTAGGTTTTATTTGAATATTATTTATCCTTAAATCTTTCTGTGCTCTAGGGTTCTTGTAGTCTTTCTTTGATGCTATTCATCTCGTTATAAAATTAAAAATTCAACTATTTGATCAGAGCTTGGTCACACTAAGGAAAATAGCATACACAAACACTGGATAACTGTCGCGTGATCCAATGTCCCGTGACCAACATCTCCAAGAGTACAGAATTTGGCAATCTCAGTATGTGTGTATGTGGAGATTAGGGAGGTGTGTATGTGTGGACATCAAGGAGGTGTATGTGGACATCAGGGAGGTGTATGTGGACAGCAAGAAGGGCTGTGTGTCTATGCGGATATCAGAGTGGTGTGTGTGTGTGTGTGTGTAAGTGAACATCAGGGACGTGTGTGTAAGTGGACATCAGTGTTTTGTGTGTGTGTTTGGGCATAAGGGCAGTGTGTTTGTTTGTATGTGGACATCATTGAGGCATGTGTGTGTATGTGGACATCAGTGTTTTGTGTGTGTGTTTGAACATAAGGGCGGTGTGTATGTTTGTATGTGGACATCATTGAGGCATGTGTGTGTATGTGGACATCAGAGTGGTGTGTGTGCATGTGTGTGTAGATCAGGGAAGTGTGTGTGTGTCTGGACATCAGGGAGGTGTGTGTGTGTGTGTGTGTGTGGGCATCAGGGAGGCGTTTGTGGACATCAGGGAGGTGTGTATGTGGACATCAGGGAGGCGTGTGTGGACAGCAAGAAGGGCTGTGCGTCTATGTCGGCATCAGAGTGGTGTGTGTGTGTGTATGTGGACATCAGGAAGGGGTGTGTGTGTGGACATCAGGAAGGGGTGTGTGTGTGTGGACATCAGGAAGGGGTGTGTGTGTGTGGTCATCAGGGAGGGGTGTGTATGTGGACATCAAGAAGGTGTATGTGTGTGTGTGGGCATCAGGGAGGTGTGTGCATAGGCATTATCGAGATGTGTATGTATGTGTGTGGACATCATGGTGGGGTGTGTGTGTTGTCATCATGGAGATATGTGTGTGTGTGTGGACATCAGGGTGGTGTATGTGTGTTTGAACATAAGGGTGGTGTGTGTGTGTTTACGTGGACATCATTGAGGCATGTGTATGTATGTGGACATCAGGGAGCGGTGTGCATGTCTATGTGGACATCATTGATGTATGTGTATGTGGACACCAGAGTGGTGTATGTGTGGACAACAGGAAGGTGTGTTTGTGTATGTGGACATCAGGGAGGTCTATGCGTGGACATTATCGAGGTGTGTGTATGTGTGTGGACATCATGGTAGGGTGTGTGTGTGTGTGTGTGTATGTGGACATCATGGAGGTGTGTATGTGTGTGTATATGTGTGTGTAAGTATGGTGTGTGTGTATGGACACCATGGAGGTGTGTGTGTGTATGTGGACATCAGAGTGGTGTATGTGTGTTTGTGTGTGTGTGTTTGTGTGTGTGGACATCAGGAAGGTGTGTGTGGACAGCAAGAAGGGCTGTGTGTCTATATGGACATCATTGAGGTATGTGTATGTGGCATCAGAGTGGTGTGTGTGTGTGTGTGTGTACATCAGGGAGGTGTGTGTATGTGGCCATCAGGAAGGTGTGTGTGTGTGGACATCAGGGAGATGTGTGTTTGTCTGTGTGTGGACATCAGGGAGGTGTGTGTGTGTCTGTGTGTGGATATCATGGAGGTGTGTGTGTGTGTGGACATCAGGGAGGGGTGTTGTGTGGACATCAGGGAGGGGTGTGTGTGTCTGGACATCAGGGAGGTGTGTTGTGTGTGTGTGTGTGGACATCAGGAAGGGGTGTGTTTGTGTGTCTGGACATCAGGGAGGGGTGCGTGTGGATATTAGGGAGGGGTGTGTGTGTGTGTAGACATCAGGGAGGGGTGTGTTTGTGTGTGTGGACATCAGGGAGGGGTGTGTTTGTGTGTGTGGACATCAGGGAGGGGTGTGTGTGGACATTAGGGAGGGGTGTGTGTGGACATTAGGGAGGAGTGTGTGTGTGTGTAGACATCAGGGAGGGGTGTGTTTGTGTGTCTGGACATCAGGGAGGGGTGTGTGTGGACATCAGGGAGGGGTGTGTGTGGACATTAGGGAGGGGTGTGTGTGTGTGTAGACATCAGGGAGGGGTGTGTGTGGACATCAGGGAGGGGTGTGTGTGGACATCAGGGAGGGGTGTGTCTGGACATCAGGGAGGGGTGTGTGTGTGTGTGTGGACATTATGAGGGGTGTGTTTGTATGTGGACATCATGGTGGTGGGTGTGTGTGTGTGTGTCTGGACATCAGGGAGGGGTGTGTGTTTGTTTGTGTGTGTGTGTGTATCTGGACACCCTGATGATCTCGCTGACCCCCCCCCCCTCCTCCTTCCTGCTCCCCTTTCTAGTGCTCTCCCTGTTAACCCTTTCAGCCCTGACATCATATCAGTGTGCACAAGTCTGCTCTACCCCTCCTCCCTGCCCTGATGTCTAAGAACAGGGAGCCTCCCCCCACCCCATCCCACCAAAGCAGCAGGTCGTGCATCGGAACTCTGCCCAGGACTGGAAGTGTTAATACCCTCCCCCTTTCCCAATCCAGCTCTCTCTCTCTCTCTCTGTCTGTGTGTCTGTGCCTTCCCTGCTGAGGCTGACGTCAGGCTGGATGAGGATGTGTGTGAGATGGGAT